>NC_037676.1:106437834-106737834 GCF_003255815.1 Theropithecus gelada
TTTTTTTTTTTTTTTTTTGAGATGGAGTCTCGCTTTGTCTCCCAGGCTAGAGTGCAGTGGCGTGATCTCGGCTCACTGAAAGCTCCGCCTCCCGGGTTCACGCCATTCTCCCGCCTCAGCCTCCCAAGTAGCTGGGACTACAGGCGCCTGCCACCACGCCCAGCTACTTTTTTGTATTTTTAGTAGAGACGGGGTTTCACCATGTTAGCCAGGATAGTCTCGATCTCCTGACCTCATGATCCACCCGCCTCGGCTTCCCAAAGTGCTGGGATTACAGGCTTGAGCCACCGCGCCCGGCCTGAACCTAATATTTCTATAGAGGTCCAAAGAGTGAAATAACCAAAAGATCCTGGCGTAAACTCTGGCAAGTTTATCTAAACCAGATAGAGAGAGAGAGAGATAAATTCCAAATATATACATTTATATATATATACACACACACATATTCTAAATGTATTTCAAATATATGTATAAAATTCCAAATATATATTCCAAATGTATATATAGTATCTCTATATATGCACATTTAAATTATACGTAGTTTCCACAAAATGCAGAATAATGGCTATAAAATTATAATTTGAGGTAGTATATATTTTAAGTTAATTATTAAATTGTGAAGTAAACCAGTTTTTAATCTGAATCTCTGAAGACAAAGAAGAAACCCAATAATTACTTTGCTTCAGAGATCAAAATAGAATATCAGAGCTGGAAGGGACCATCTGATTCAACTACCTCATTGATTGCTTGAATCTTCTCACATCATCTACAAGGGTCATTGGCCTCCAGTGACAGAGAATTCACTACTTAAAGATAAGAGTGACAGACATAGATTACAGCATGGTGGCTTATGTCTATAATCCTAACACTTAGGGAGGCTGAGGGGGAGGATTACTAGAGGCCAGAAGTGAGAAGTTCAAGACCAGCCTGACAATATAACGAGACCTTCTCTCTACAAAAAGTTAGAAAATTAGCTGGATGTGGTGGCACATGGCTGTAGACCTAGCTGTTCAGGAGACTGAGGTGGGAAAATCATTTGAGCCAAAGAGTTCAAGGCTGCAGTGGACCATGATTATGCCATTGCACCCCAGCCTGTGACAGAGTGGGACCCTGTCTCTAAAAAATATAAATTAATTACTTAAAAATAAAAAGATAAGGATCCTTACTCTATCTTTCTAGGAGCAGATCCTTACTTCATCTTTCTAGGAGCTTTTAGTGTGATTTGGATCTGGCTCTCCGTGACTTTCATCCAATGGTCTAGTTCTACTGTTTGGACTCATTTAGCTCCTGTATGATACTTCTTATTTTAAAAGAAAGTTCTGGTGTCTTGCCTGGATTTCCTTTTTAGGCTTTGTCCTTTTTGTCTATATGATGCAAGTCTCTGAATATTTTGATGTGTCTCCTCCAAATGTATTCAAGTTTGCCTGTATTTCTCCTTAAGTTTAGTACTGAAAAGTGAGTGAGGCTCTGGGTGCGTAATGACTGCATTGATGTAGAGTGGACTATCTCCTCTTTTCCTATAGATATGACAGCATGCATTTTTTTGGCAGCCTATGAGCACATTGACCTTTTGGGTAACTACTTAACAACCTCACCGTTTCATAGATAATTTCAACCCTTCAAAAATAAGAAAGATACCATTGCTACTGGCAGACTGAATTTTTGATAACAGGTTGCAAATATTTTATAGTTTCATTCCTCCAATCTCACTTTAGGCATTTGAAGAATGATAAATTTAATTCTTCTCTTTTTTTGTTTTTGTTTGTTTCAATCTCTTCTTCTGGTATGGGAAGCAGTAGACAGAGGTGATAAATATAGAATCAAGCAAATATATGTGGTCATTTCATAAGAAGGGCCAGAGGAGGCAAAGGTTTGTTACCTAAATCATTATGCATTTCTGGAGTCTCTCTTTTAGAAGGATCTAGTTTCTCTTATTTCCAACAAAAAAATTTATTTTATTGCAAGCTGTCAATTGAAACATAGTCTCTATTTTGAGGGTATTTATGGTGGGTTTCTCAGCACAGTGAAAATCAAGCCTATCATTCTAAGTCTTAGCTTTGTAAAGATTATGCCATGGATTCTGCTTCCGAAATGGAGACTCTTGCACAAAATTTAGCTGTTTTAAATTCCCATGTTTATGAATCAGCATACTCTACCTAATAGGTATTTTTGTGGTGAAAATCATCTTCTTCTAATTCACTAGTTTCATACATATGAGTCTCAGAACTCTGATTTATCAGCTCTGATTTAGTAAAGTGTGACACTAATCATACATATGTAGAGTGAGTTCTGTGCCTTTCCAAGAAACAATTGAGCTTACGACCAAAAGATGAAAGAAGTTTAGTAGGAAGTACATTGAAAATAGAACATGATTAGAAAGCCAAAAGAAATATTTAGAAGCTGTAGCAGTTTCAAGGAAATTATTATCTAAGTGCCAATTAGTTTGTATTAACCAGTCTTTAACCCTTAGGATATTTGGCTCTTTCTAATTAGCTAATAATAAACAATTAAATAGCACAATGAAAATTTGTTAGTGTAGAGCTCATCAACATAGCCCTAGAACAAAATTCTTTTTTTATTATTATTATTACTTTATTTATTTTTAAGACGGGGTCTCACTATTTTGGCCAGGTTGGTTTCGAACTCCTGACCTCAGCCAATCCTCCTGCTTCAGCCTCCCAAAGTGCTAGGATTTCAGACAGGAGCCTCCATGCCCAGTCACAAAATTATATTTAAGTAAATTATCCTATGCCCTGAAATAGAAATTCATTTCCCAAGAAGAGCAGTTATCCTAGAAAAATGTTTGTTCCCAGAAGAATTAAGCCTAGTGAAAATTTTCACTATACTATGTATGAGCCAAAAAATGTGTAGTTTTACTATAAAGAGAAGCTAGGGTATTTATGCAAGTTAATTCATTAGTAAGAGTTCTCTCAACTGCAGGCAGTAGTGATAGGCATTTATGAATTCTAGTAGGAAAAACATATGAAATGCAAATATCAACAGTATCTGCATTGAAAGAATAGGGCCATTTGTTCAGTATAATACAGTATTTAGTACTGAGTGATATACTTTAAAAATGCATACTTTGTGAAACTGATAGGTAGAGTGCTAGTCTGAATTATTTTGTAGTAATTATTATAGACTCTGAAAGGAAAACTCACTGACAGCATCTGTGTCTAAGAAATTCCATTAAAAGAAAGCATAACAATCATATTTTGATAGGAAAGTTCTGATTTTTATACTTTAAATTTTATTTTCTAAATAATATTTCTTGTTATTTGAGCAGTAGTATTTATTTATCATTGTGATACAATAAGGTGGAGATAAAAAAATTTATTTTCTCCATTTTACTTTATTTTATTTTTATTTTTATTATACTTTAAATTCTAGGATACATGTGCATAACGTGCAGGTTTGTTACATATGTATACTTGTGCCATGTTGGTGTGCTGCACCCATCAACTTGTCCTTTACATCAGGTATAACTCCCAGTGCAATCCCTCCCCGCCCCCTCCCCATAATAGGCCCTGGTGTGTGATGTTCCCCTTCCCGAGTCCAGGTGATCTCATTGTTCAGTTCCCACCTATGAGTGAGAACATGCGGTGTTTGGTTTTCTGTTCTTGCGATAGTTTGCTGAGAATGATGGTTTCCAGCTGCATCCATGTCCCTACAAAGGACACAAACTCATCCTTTTTTATGGCTGGATAGTATTCCATGGTGTATATGTGCCATATTTTCTTAATCCAGTCTGTCACTGATGGACATTTGGGTTGATTCCAAGTCTCTGCTATTGTGAATAGTGCCTCAATGAACATACGTGTGCATGTGTCTTTATAGCAGCATGATTTATAATCCTTTGGGTATATACCCAGTAATGGGATGGCTGGGTCATATGGTACTTCTAGTTCTAGATCCTTGAGGAATCGCCATACTGTTTTCCATAATGGTTGAACTAGTTTACAATCCTACCAACAGTGTAAAAGTGCCTATTTCTCCACATCCTCTCCAGCACCTGTTGTTTCCTGACTTTTTAATGATTGCCATTCTAACTGGTGTGAGATGGTATCTCATTGTGGTTTTGATTTGCATTTCTCTGATGGCCAGTGATGATGAGCATTTTTTCATGTGTTTGTTGGCTGTATGCATGTCATCTTTTGAGAAATGTCTGTTCATATCCCTTGCCCACTTTTTCATGGGGTTGTTTGTTTTTTTCTTGTATATTTGTTTGGGTTCTTTGTAGGTTCTGGATATTAGCCCTTTGTCAGATGAGTAGATTGCAAAAATTTTCTCCCATGCTGTAGGTTGCCTGTTCACTCTGGTGGTAGTTTCTTTTGCTGTGCAGAAGCTCTTTAGTTTAATTAGATCTCATTTGTCAATTTTGGCTTTTGTTGCCATTGCTTTTGGTGTTTTAGACATGAAGTCCTTGCCCATGCCTATGTCCTGAATGGTATTACCTAGGTTTTCTTCTAGGTTTTTATGGTATTATGTCTAACATTTAAGTCTCTAATCCATCTTGAATTAATTTTCATATAATGTATTAGCTAATATAGAAGCGGTTCAGCTAGTGCCACAAATGAGTATCATTCAAAACAAAATTGCTGCTCTACTTCCTCACTTGAATGAAATGTAAGGACTTGTCTTTCTGGAGATGAAACCCAGAATTTAATGCCGAATAGATCCACGTGATATTTTTTCAAGATCTTAAATTCAGATTTTGGTTTTCTTTCTTTTAGCATGAGTAAGCATCGTAGAAAGTTGTGCATTTATACCTTCTTTCAACAAATATTCCTTGAGCACCTACTGTGTGCAAGCACCGTACCAGTTGTAGAGGATACAGCAGTGAACAAGACAGACACATGGTACCCACTACCACGTGGCTTCTAACTTAGCTGAAGAGACATTTAATGTATCATTACGCTATAATGAGATGTGCTATTGAAAAGAAAGGAGGCGGCACAAGGAAACACTTAGAGAAACTAGAGAAAACAGGGCGGAGAGAGCTTCACACAGGTCTGCACTGAGAGAAAGAGTCTGCTTCTTTTTCTACTCCCCTCTCTCTTTCTCTCTCTCTCCTTCCCTCCTTCCCTCCCTTCTTCCCTTTAATCTCCATTCTCCCTCCATCTGTTAGAATGGTTATTCTAATTTTCTACATGTTTAATGTGTACCTTCGGTGTGTGTATGTGCTCTTGTAAAATAGTATTGTTTTATATAATTCATAAATGTATTTGTGTATGCTTTTTAATTTAGATTCTTTTTACTTTTCTGATTGAGTACTGTGGTTTTCAGATCCTCTTCCTGGTTTTATTCCTGTATTTCTAATTGTTGCATTGTACTCTGTGGTATTCATTTACTGCATTTTTCCTCGCTGTTCTTCTCATGCCGGACGTCCAGATATACTCCAACTCCTGCCATCACAAATAACGTTCAGTTGTGTATCTTCATATATGTCTACTTATGAGCCTGGGTGAGAATGTCTTTTGGATTTACAGAGTCGAGCCTTCAATGTGTGTTTAATTAATTTGGGGCCAAGGTCTGACAGCTTCTTCATCAGATTGCCTGCTTTCATCTACCTTCCTACTGGCAGTGCGTCAGGATCCCTGTATCACAACATTTCTGCCAAAGATTGGCATTACTTCCTAATTTTTAACATGCCAATATCAGTACATCTAATATCAACATTAGTGATGGCTAGCATAAGTGACAGCAATTAGTGATATATCATTGTTATGTTAACTTGTGTTTCTCTGATAACTAATGAGTCTGAAAATCTTTTCACACAAGTCAATCTTTCAGTGTGATCTTATGTAAATTTTCTATTCCTAACCCTTGCTCATTTTTATTGGGGTTTCTATCTTTATCCTTTTGGTTTTTGAGTATTTCTGATATTAATACCTTCTTTGACTTGAGACATTATAAAATCTTGCTAGCTGTAATCTGGAAGGTTTTTATTGTTGTTTTTCATTTGGAATGTGATGCGGTAAAATCTGGAAGAATCTAGAATACCGCAAAGCAAGACTCTTCACTATTAAGGCAGTATAGGCATAGGGCCAAGAGCCAAAGATCTCCAAATGGTCTTTTTTCACAATGACATTATTTTTCAGCCTGCTTAGAGTACTTTCCTATGGCAAATAATCAATATTAGGAGAATTTTTTCATTCTTTTTTTTTCAAATGAGCAAAATGCTCCTATAGACCCTTTTTGCACTTGAATCTTTGTTGCATATGATTTCTCTGTAATCTTCAGACATTGTGGCTCCAAAATTCATGTGTTGGGGCAAGCTTTCTGCAAATATTTTACCAAAATTATGAGCAATTAAGGTTTTTGATATTATAAATATTACTGGGCATTATTTACTTTCTATGCTCTTACAGCTTTTCAAAATCTTTATGGTGATTTATAATCAATGACATTTTTTCTTGAAAACATCTCTAAATCAAGACTGAATGTAAAATTAAAGATGTTTTTGAGCTATACTACATATAAAATACGGCTTTAGACATAGGGTGGGGACATGAAGGTGAATGGAAATACATTTTTAAAACATAACAATCGTGCTCTTGAAGTTCAATTGGATATATTTACTGACTCATTAGCAAAAATCATTTCTTGACCATCTAGTACATGGCACAAAAGTTGTCTGACCCGGAATGGGTGTTCAATAAATACTTGGTGAATCAATGAATAAATAGACATATTATAACATAGTGTTTAATACTATTTGGTAGAGGCAGACTCCAGATGGTATGGAATCTCAGAAAAGAGGCATCTACTCTGACCTAGAGAGATTGGGAATTGTTCCCTGAAAGATACCTGAACATATTAGTAGAAAATGTCCAGATAAAGAGAAAAGGAGCAAAGAGGACATTCCAGGTACCTCACCTTCACAAACATGTGGGAGTTAAGAACCTCTGATATGCAAGACAACTCACATAATTCAGTATTACTGAAGCTTGGTGTGAGAAACAAGAAGCAACAGATAAACACGGATAACAGATGTGCCTTTTAGGTCAAGGAAAGGGAAACTGCTGAAAGCTTTTTAAGCAGAAGAGTGACGTGGCCTAAGCTGCCTTTTAAATAGATCATTCTGGCTTCATGAAGGGTGAACTGGAAAGTATTTAGATTGGAGGTAGAACAACAGAATGGTAATATTTTTAATAATAGACGTTAGAGATTGTGAGGCCCTGGATTAGGGATTAAGAAGAATCGATTTTATAGATATTTAGAAGGTATGAATTAGGGCTTGGTGATCGATTAGATATGGATGGGAAGTTGAGGAAGAGGTAGAATTCAAAGGTGACTCCCAGTTTTCTACCTTGGATGACTGAATGAATGAATGGTGCTCTCACTGACTAAGTGAGAGAACACAGAATTAGGAGCAAGTTTGGCCAAGAAGATAAAGCATTTGGGGATAGTTTGAGTTTTGATACCTCAGGAACTTTCAAGTAATGATGTGTAGTGGGCCTCTGAATAAGAAATATTAAATAATAATGAAGTGTAAGGGTGGCAAAATTTTATCTCCATTCTTTTTTTCTTAGAAGGATCTCTCTCTGTCACCCAGGCTGGAAGGCAGTGGCTTGATCTCGACTCACTGCAACCTCTGCCTCCTGGGTTCAAGCAATTCTCCTGCCTCAGCCTTCCGAGTTGCTGGGACTACAGCATGTCGCCACGCATGGCTAATTTATTGTATTTTAGTAGAGACGGGAGACGGGGATTCACCGTATTGCCCAGGCTGGCTTGAACTCCTGAACTCAGGCAGTCTGCCCACCTCGGCCTCCCAAAGTGCTGGGATTATAGGCATGAGCCACCATGCCCAGCCTTATCTCCATCTTTTTAGGGTTATGGCTGGGCCCAAGAATTAAATTGGCACAAGACGGATTAACAGGACAAATGTGTATAAATTTATTTAATACAAGTTTTATATAATTAAAAGACTTTTTATGCAAATATAGAAACTTACATAGTTGTAGGGATAAAATGCTTAGCTCTTTAAATATTGAGAAGATTTCTTTTTCTTAAGTAATCAAAGACCTAATATGAAGATAACATGAAGCACAGAAAATTATTTTTATAAAGCATGAAATATTTGTTTTTTAGGTAGGTGATTTTAAAAGTAAAGAAAAATCTTTCATAATGTTTTTCTACCAAGAGCAGACCAATACTCCAAAAAACACTTCGTCTTTTTAACAAAGACCAAATTCCAAAGTCTTATAGTGAATTTATTAAATTTAGTCTGCTTGAACATGCAAGATTCTCTCTTGTTTTTCCTTTTCAACTTTTTATATCCATTCATTTTTAATGTTTGATTCACTGATTGATTCTGAAACAACCTTTGAGTAACCGTTAAACCTAAACAAATTACTCTTTCCTTAATAAAAATATCTTTCCTATGTTCAGCTTTTCTTACCAAAAATATATCTTATTTTCCTCCTAAGCTTTGTATGTAGCATTGTTTTCTGTTATTATTACTTGTAGCTTTAATTACATACATCAATTAGAATTTTTAATTCTTAGTAATCTTAATTTCTAGTGAAAACTAGAAAACTAAGAAGTAATTATGAACTGATATATAACATCATTCTACATATTAACACCATTTTATAATTTCTAGAAATATGTTTGATGATAGTACAGTTTTTCACTGTGGCACAGGATGTGTTTGCTAACAGACCCAAATGTCCTTTGTTCTGTAATAAGAAGCCCAGTTTATAAGCTTAAACTTACATTTCACAATGAATATTTTTCAGTATTATGTCCTATTTGGAAATCATATAGATACTTAACAAATATCCATCATTTAATTTAACTTAGTATAACTTTAAAGTTTTACGTTGCCAAAAAGATTTTGAAAATAATTTTTAAGTAGACATACTCTAAAAACCATAATTATTGAAAAGTTTATTTATAAACTTCTATCCCACTTACATTTATTTAATTTACTTAGTTTTAACAATTATCTTTGAATTGTTCATGAAAATTTCATGAGACATTAAACAAAGCTAGTCATTATCTTATATTTTTCCTATAGATAAATCAGGCAAATATTTTAAAAATCACGGACGCAAAGAACCTAAAAACTAAGACATAGGGATCTTTAAATTCTTTTTATTTTTTCATTGTTGTTTTTGTCATACATTAAGCAATTTATTTTGATTGTATGTTTTGTTCTTAGGTTGAATTTATTGAATTTGTAATTCTACAATCTTAAACATAAGCCTTTTTTTTTTTTTTTTTTTTTTTTTTTTGAGATGGAGTTTTGCTCTTGTTGCCCAGGCTGGAGTACAATGGTGTGAACTTGGCTCACTGCAACCTCCATCTCCTGGGTTCTAGCAATTCTCCTGCCTCAGCCTCCCAAGTATATGGAATTACAGGCGCCCACCACCACACCTGGCTAGTTTTTTGTATTTTTAGTAGAGATGGGGTTTCACCATGTTGGCCAGGCTGATCTCGAACTCCTGACCTCAGGTGATCCACTCGCCTGGGTCTCCCAAAGTTCTGGGATTACAAACGTGAGCCACCGCGCCTGGCCAACGTAAGCAATTTTATTAGGAAATTCAGGTAGAATAAGTTGTATGTCTGCATTATGTTTAATGTTGACAACTCTGAAGATAAACCTTCTTTAAACTAACACGTTTAAACTAACTTTTTATTTATCAAAGATTACCCCAGATCACATGATCTTGAAAACTTAAAACTCCTCATTGAGGTCTGAAGAGATGGGACTGGATTTTGCAAGGGTAGTCTAAGCCAGGGACTCAGAGAGCCAGAGGATCTTCTGGGGTTGACAGTCAGGGACAGAGAGTTGGAGGTTAAGGGGAGCATAGATGGGTAGAAAAGGAGAATTTTTGGCAGGTGTGTATTTTAGCTTTTGTTCTAAGTCTGATTTCTATTTAACTTGGTGAGGGTGTCCCTAAGGCTAGCCATCACATTTTTTGTGTCCTCTTTTTAATTTAATCTTTACATAGGTACCAATGAGACAATTTCTTAGGATGTGAGCTCTCTAAAAATAACAATAATAATAATAATAAAATAAATTTTTTTAAAAACTTTAAATACAACAGTCAAAATCTTCAAAAGTATACCTATTTTAATTGTGATTCAAAATCAATAAGCCTTTTTTTATGGTTCAAAATCAACAATCCGTTTATGGCATTATTATGGAGGCATGCATTATATCCCAAAGATGGCACAGAAGATGCAGTTCGCCTCAAGATCCAAAGTTTTTGCTAAAAAACCAAAGACACTCATTGTTAACAAGGCAACAAAGGTTGAGACAATTAAGACAAATTCTTCTGAGTGCTAGCAGAGTCGCAAAAAGAGACACTCCATGATTCAGACCCCTGGCCAGCTAGCTAGCTGCCCGATGCAAGCCTGACAACTTGTGCTGCTGTCATGGTGGAGACCACAGAGAATATTTTCACTGATCACAAAGCCTAGTTTTCAAGACATAAAACAAGACAAAAGGAGAATCTCATTCTATGATTTTCCTCCTTATGAGAAACCACACAAAAGACAGAGACAAGGAAAACAAGGACTATTTGTGGGAGGCTGTGGATCGATAAGCAATGGGTACCCAGAACCAAATTCACAAGAGTCACAGTTGAAAGAACTAATTCCTACAAATGTTTTTCTCCTGCCAATCCAGATTTGGAAGGAAGGGACAAAGAAAAATGTTTTAAAACATTTTTCTCTCTCCATGAGGCATTCTAGACAGAGATCCAGGAGGGCTGATTTTGGTAGGAATTTCTACCTTCTGGCTTTTGTCAGTTCTCCTGGGATACTATCCTCAGGGTCTGGAGTGAGTGGGGCATCCCAGCCTTTTAGGTCCAGTCCTCGTCACCAGAGCCTGCCAAGGGAGCACAATTCCACCACCATCTTCTTAGGGTCCTGGATGGGCCCAAGAATTGCACTGATATTAAATAGATTAATAGGAGAAAAGCATACAAATTTATTTAATACAAATTTTACATGACAGGGGAACTTTCATAAGGAAATAACCCAAAGAAGCAGTTAAAGTCAGTTACTTATATAATGAATTGGACAAAGAATAGTAAACTATGAAGAAGCAACTAAATTATGGAGGAAGGCTTAAAATATAACTGTTATTTTAACAAGATCTATATAGGATTTTCTTGGTTCAAATTTCCCATTCTTGATGATAAGATGTAAAAGGAGGGCATCTTTCACATGGGAATTTCATCTTCTATTTTTAAGAAACAACACTGTTAGAGTGATCTTTTCCACCAGCTGCCACTCAAGTGTCTTTAACTGAAATCATCAGTATGCCAGAGTGGTAAATTTTTAACTCCTTCAGCAGGTAGTGTGTGATAAACTCCCAAAGAATGAATAAGAGAAAGGAATTTCAGAGTAGGAAGGGATGCCTGTGGTTCAGCGGATTCAGAGAGCTGGTGGAACTGAACTGAATCTTGAAGGATGGACAATATACCAATAAGCAGAGATGCAGGAGAACATTCTATGAGTGGCACACAATAATGTCTTTAACAGGCTCTGTATATGCAAGGCTGCTGGGACCATAAGCCTAGAGTTGGGAGGAAAGCAACTTGAACTGGGTGGTGTTGGAAATGCTGTGGAGTTGGGCCCCCTTCCTGAAGACCCTGACTTGAAGTCTAAAGTGTGCTTTAAAGAGGAATGTCATGAACCTGGCTCCTACTTGGGGAAAGGAGGTAGGGAATGGCATGACAAGGAAATTGTCTAGAACTGTCAGCATTCAGAGTCAGACTAGAAGCCCTATCATGATTCTGAAGGTCCAGAGGCTAAGAGCTTGAGGAATCGAATAGCTTTCAGCCCCAGGATATAGGAATGGTCAGGGCAGGGCTTAGCTCTGACAGGAAGAAGTTTTGGACAGGAAGATGCATTCTACACCTTACTAATGGATCCAAATGAAGAGAAATAAATGAGAAGCAAAGGGGTATGCTGAGTGGGGAGGTGGGCAGCGAATAGAGAGACTTAGTTAAAACTGTGTGTGTTGAAAAGTAGGAGTAAAATTGGAAAGCTCTTTGTTTGGAAGCCCTGAATTCCAAGATTGGTAGATTAGATTTTGTCCTGTCAATTCACTTAATAGTTTTTTGTTGTTGTTTTCCTTAGAAAGAAACTTATTTTATAAATATATATATTCTAGGAAAATAAATCTGGCAGAGATGTCTAGAAAGGATTAAAACGGAGAAACCGGAGGCAGGAATGCCAGTGAGCAGACTGTGAAGGAATCCAAGCACAAAGTAGTAAGGTCTAGGGCCATGGCATGAGGAGTGGAAATTGAAAAGAGGAATACTTAACGTATGTATTTTTAAATCTGAGTTGGTGCCAGAGTCAATAGTCATTTTTACCTTAAAACTATGCCAGTGTGAAGCCGGGCGTGATGCTCACGCTGTAATCCCAGCACTTTTGGAGGCCAAGGCGGGTGGATCACTTGAGCCAGGAGTTGGAGACCAGCCTAGGCAACATGGTGAAACTCAGTCTCTACCAAAAAAAAAAAAAACACATACACACAAAAACACTAGCTGGGCGATGCTCATGACACGCACCTATAGTCCCAGCTACCTGAGTGGCTTAGGTGGGAAGATCACTGGAACCCAGTGAGCCATGATCTTGCCACTGCACTCCTGCTGGTTGACAAAGGGAGACCCTGTCTCAAAAACAACAGCAAAACCTAGCCAGTATGTACTAAAACAAAGGTTGTTTTTGTTTTTGTTTTTCTCTCAACTTTTAGGTTCAGAAGGTACATATGTAGGTTTATTACATGGGTAAATTGCATCACTGGGGTTTGGTGTACAAATGATTTCGTTACCCAGATAGTGGGCATAGTACCCAATAGGTAGTTTTTTAAACCCTCTCCCTCCTCCCACCCTCTCCCCTCAAGTAGGCCCTGGTGTCTGTTGTTCCCATCTTTGTGTCCATGTGTACTCAATGCTGAAACAAAGTTTGTTTTTTTTTTAATTAATTAATTTATTTATTATTATATTTTAAGTTCTAGGGTATATGTGCATAACATGCAGGTTTGTTACATATGTATACTTGTGCCATGTTGGCGTGCTGCACCCATCAACTCGTCAGCACCCGTCAATTCATCATTTACATCAGGTATAACTCCCAATGCAATCCCTCCCCCCTCCCCCCTCCCCATGATAGGCCCCGGTGTATGATGTTCCCCTTCCCGAGTCCAAGTGATCTCATTGTTCAGTTCCCACCTATGAGTGAGAACATGCGGTGTTTGGTTTTCTGTTCTTGCGATAGTTTGCTGAGAATGATGGTTTCCAGCTGCATCCATGTCCCTACAAAGCACACAAACTCATCCTTTTTTTGGCTGCGTAGTATTCCATGGTGTATATGTGCCACATTTTCTTAATCCAGTCTGTCACTGATGGACATTTGGGTTGATTCCAAGTCTTTGCTATTGTGAATAGTGCTGCAATAAACATACGTGTGCATGTGTCTTTATAGCAGCATGATTTATAATCCTTTGGGTATATACCCAGTAATGGGATGGCTGGGTCATATGGTACTTCTAGTTCTAGATCCTTGAGGAATCGCCATACTGTTTTCCATAATGGTTGAACTAGTTTACAATCCCACCAACAGTGTAAAAGTGTTCCTATTTCTCCACATCCTCTCCAACACCTGTTGTTTCCTGACTTTTTAATGATTGCCATTCTAACTGGTGTGAGATGGTATCTCATTGTGGTTTTGATTTGCATGAAACAAAGTTTTGATCCTAACATAGGAAGTAACTTTTAAAACATAATTAGATATGTGCACTTTGTCTTATTCTTTTTGTGGGAAATTTTTAATTGCTGCGTAGAATTCAGGGCTTTCCAAGCTAATTTAGTAACAACTTAGGGTTTCTGTATTTTTTCAGAACCATCACAAAATTCTAAAAAGATTCTCAAAATAAGTTTTAAGTCTCTTCAATTGAATGTATGTCATTAATGATATCTAGGAGAAGAATATAGTCATGAAAGCTAATGCATAATTGAGGAATGTAAAAAATTCGGCATCATAGATTTAAATGATATTGAATTGACACATCTTAGAAATGCAAGATCTTACGTTTCTATTCTATTTAATTAAGTAGCTAGAAAATTACACAGTTAATTTAGTGTATTTGGGCTTAAAAAATTATCCAGGCTTCTAGTACTGAACCCTTTAAATGATGAAATGAGAAACATGTTAACTTTTGATTTGCTTCCTGATAAGTGGAAATATAAAAATGAGTTTGGAGCATCTATTTTCTTTGGTGATGTGAATGAGTTATAATTCCATTTTGTAGAGCTTTTTAAGTATAAAAAATAGAATTTGTAATGATTTAGAATGCTAATGTAGAAAAATTAATTTCAAAAGCTACAATCCACAGTAATAGTATTCAGATGACTCATTCAGCTCTACTGCAGAATCTAGTATTAACAGTTTTCATTTTAAAATATTTTCTTTAGAAGAATAATGAAATAAGAGTTGAAGTATGCCTGTTGGTAATACGTAGTTTCTTTATTAGAATTTGTTTAGATAAAATAGTGTGCTTAGAAGCAAATCAGTGAGCCTTATAATTGTGGTAGGCCCTAGGAATTAGAATAACATCATTAATAAAATGGAATTTTTGCCTTTAGGAAACTTGAAGTCTTATGTATATAAAAATACAATAACAAGTGTGTTTTTAAGAGATTATATAAACAATTTACCTTTGTTTAAACTGAACGCATGATACTCAGAATTGGTATAGACATACCAATTTTTAAAAGAGCAGACGTGCTTAGGACATATCATTTAACTTATGGAAATTCACTTTACAGCTGAATTTCATCATACAAAAAGACATGGTATATTGGGACAGCAAAACTGTGCAAGATTTTTTTTAAATCTTAGAATAGATCTAAATAATCCTAAGTAAATTCCTTAAAGTTTTTAAAAGAGACTGGTGAAAGCTTTTGAAAGCACTGTAAAGCTAAAGATTACAGGACACTTTATCTTAAAGCATACTATACAAAAACCGTACCACAGACTGGGTAGCTTAAACAACAGAAATTTAATTTTCTCATAGTTCCTGAGGCTGACAGCAAGTCCAAGATCAAGCGTCCAGCATGACTGGTTTCCTCTGAGACCCTCTCCTTGACTTCAGATGGCCACTTTCTTGCTGCCTCTTCACATGGCCTTTCCTCTGTTCCAGTCCATCCCTGCTGTCTCTTCTTATAAGCACACCAGTCATATTGGGTTAGGACCCCATTCTAATGCCCTGTTAACCTAATCACCTCTTTAAATACTATCTCTAAATATGATTATACTCTGAAGTACTAGGGGTTAGGACTTCAACATATAATTTGGAGGAACACAATTTAATCCCATAACACATGTGAAGAGATATAAATCACAATAAATTTTCTCCAGTTTAGTAGGAATAAGTATATAATGAATTGTAAAGGATAGTGTCTCCACTTAAAGACTCTCATGACTCTGGAAGTGCAAGATATGGGGAAGTATGTTTCCTAAATATTTAGAAGAGAAGTGTAATTGATTCCCTTCACATGAAGTTGTATTCATAGGCAGATTATACCAGTACTTTCTCAAGACACTTTCAAATCTAAGATATTGTCATTCCTCCCAGTCCCTCAAATACAAAATGATATATCAGGCCTAGAAACATGAAAACATTTATAATAGTAGTACATTTAGTATAAAATAAATATCAAGTTATTTTATCAGAAATAAATTCATTTCAGGAAAATAAAATAATATATTTTTCATACCAAAAATTTTATCATGTAATGTATTATGTGCAGAAAAGAATTAAATTGGAAAAGATGTGTGAAAAAGCTTTTAAGATAGTAAATTTCTTAAACTTCTAGTTTTGTCATGTCTCATAAATATATTATGGCCCAAACACAGAAACCTATTAAAATGATCTCTAAGTGAAGACACTAAGTGAAGAGAGCAACTTAGGATCATTTAAAACCAGTTGAATTTTTAATACAAGTTATAGGAGTTATTAGACATGGAACTAGACACTGTACTTTTTTTTTGGGGGGGGGGACGGAGCCTCGCTCTGTCATCCAGGCTGGAGCTCAATGGTGCGATCTCAGCTCACTGCAACCTCCGCCTCTTGGGTTCAAGCGATTCTCCTGCCTCAGCCTCCCGAGTAGCTGGACTCACAGGCACCTGCTACCATGGCTGGCTAATTTTTGTAATTTTAGTAGAGATGGGGTTTTGCCATGTTGGCCAGTCTGGTTTCGAACTACTGACCTCAAGAGATCTGCCAGCCTTGGCCTCCCAAAGTTCTGGGATTACAAGCATGAACCACAGCGATTGGCCTACTTTTTATTTTAATTACACTAAATAGAACCATTGAAGGAATAAATCCATTAGAAACTATTTCTGAAACATTCGAACGGTTTTTGCTTTGGTGATTTTTATAAACAATGGCTACAGCTACTTCTCAATTGATTAAAGGGATGAGGCAAAGCCAATAGTTTGAGTATTGTTAATTGACAGTTCCTAAGTCTGCAAGGTTGCCCCATGTGGCTATAGCAGAAATAGTTGATGCAGAAGGACTCTCTGTCGCCATTCCACCCACATTAAAAATGCTAGATAAAACAGCAAAACAATTTTGGAACATAAATTTGTCCTGAGTATACTTGGCCATAAAACCTGTGGGCAGTTGTTAACATACGGACGTACATGAAAATATACATATATATGGTGTACAGTATTCTACATTGTGAACCTATCTATATATGCAATATTAGAGAAGAATTAAGAACTTTGTAAGTGCATGTTACATGCTGAAAATCTTTGTGATATTTACCTTATAATCATGAAGTAATGCAAACTAGGTAATAAACCTTTAGTCCTGAATGTGGGATTAACTTGAGATGGCTGCTTTGCCAAGCTTAGTTTTACTTAATCAAAAACCTGTCTTAACATGACGCTGTTATTTTAGTGTTCTTCCTCTGCCTTACAGGGGTGTTGTACAGAAGCTGGTGTTAAATTTCTATGGACAGTATTAATTAAATTTGAATATATTTAAAAATTTACACAGAGTGCTCTTAAAAATATTAAACACTTGTCTGAAAAACTGACCTCAATTCCTCAACCACAACCTCTAAAGCACCTGATTTAAAAACAAAAATAAAAAAATTACTTGACCTTTTTAGCAAATCTATGAGTATGTTTTGTTTAAGGAAAGAGAGAAGCTATGACAAAGCTAGAAGTCAGAAGAACTGAGCCCAGAGAAGAATCCTGTAAGAGGCTTGTATTTAAGGAAAGTAACCAGCTCCAAATTACAGTCCCTGTATAAGTTTGCCTATACGTGTTTTAAATGCACTTTTAACAGTCCCTGAAATTTCTCTAGTTAAGGTTATTGTTTGAAAATAAGAATATCTCTGAAAGATGAATAGACTCCACCAGTTTATTTTAATGCTAAATAAGCCTAAGATGACCAATACTTTAGGAGCAGAAGTCTTAATTGAAGGAGGCAGGATATGGAGCTAATGGTTTTGGAATTTCTGAAGACTTCGGGCATCAGCCTTGGTGACATACTAAAGTGAGAGACAGAGGTTACCTTTAGATCTACCCATCTGGAGAAGCTCAGAGATGTAGGGAGATAAGAAAGCAATGAAGAAAATTTGTTAGGAATGTGAAAACTATACCTTTTCCCCATTTCAGAGTGTTTTTAGGATTTTCATTGTACTAAAGAATAGAGACATAAACCCTCTTTTATTTTCTCATTTTTAAATTTTCTTCCTCTTCTCTCGTTCTCCCCACTGTACTATATAATTACCGGATTCCAGAATCAGAACACAAGCTGATACTATATTAAATATAATGTAATTACTTTCTGGCTTGAATGTTTGCCAGAGATGACCTGGGAAATGAATGACATTTTGATTTACATTATAACTTTTTGAAAATGGTTTATGAGCTGCGAACAACTAACACATAGACACTTCACAGTAAAAATTTTGTGAAGTGTGTGTGTGTGTGTGTGTGTGTGTTTGAGCACGCACATACATATGCACCTTCCTCCCTATTCATCATAACTTAAGTTGTGAGTTCTTACAGATAAGAAGCCTTCTATACCAGTGTCTATTGGTGTGTGTTTAGGTCTACTTGTATTAATATCACTTAAAACGATAGTTAAGAATACAAATTTCCTGATAGGTCAATCAAAGTCTCTGCAGCAGAAGCAGCTCTCTAGGGATTATCAGGCACACTCGTCATTGAGAACTGCTTATTTATTTGAATTTTTTTTTTTTTTTTTTTGAAACGGAGTCTCGCTGTGTCACCAAGGCTGGAGTGCAGTGGCATGATCTCAGCTCACGGGTTCAAGCGATTCTCCTGCCTCAGCCTCCCAAGTAGCCGAGATTATAGGCAAACACCATCACACCCAGCTGAGTTTTATATTTTTAGTAGAGAGGGGGTTTCACCATGTTGGCCAGGTTATTCTAAAACTCCTGACCTCAAGTAATCCACCTGCCTTGGCCTCCCAAAGTGTTGGGATTACAGGTGTGAGGCACTGTGCCCAGCCAAGAACTGCTTATTTATATTATGAAGAGGAAAAGGAGGTCCTATATAATAAAGACCCCGTAATCTACCACAACACCATAAAATTTTAGGTTGCCTCATGATTCACTGGTTTCTGTAATTGTCAAAGTTTGTTTTATCAAAAGTCACAGAAAGGGGTTACTGAATTATTTTTATTCTTGTGTTTGGTAATCGTATTAGCACTTTATATTGAAAGTTGAAAAGGGATATTAATTTTTGCCTGGTCTGAATTGTAGCTCATATAAATTCTTATCTCTCTAAACTTTAGAAACAAAAAATTCAAACTGTGACCAAGGCTTTGTTCAGTAATATGTTAACTGCATTAAAAAGAAATAAATCGTTTGCATTTTTATAGATTCATATCATGGGAGATGTTGCCTTGGATCAATTTCAGAAGAACATACCATTAAATTATCCATTTAAAATAATATAAACTGTAATGATGATAATAGTAATACTTCCTAAGTTCTCATTATGTACCAGGCATTGTACTGGGAGCTTCGTATTCACTATCAAATGAAGTAATTCTCACAACAACCTATTAGGTTATTACTATTATCTCCTATTTACAAGTATAGAGAGTTTAAGCAATTGCCCAAGTGTGCCTTACAGCTAGGATGTGTAAAGGCTGGGATATACCCAAGCCTGTCTGATTCCTGAGTTTACACGATTAACCACTGTGCCATAATGTCCCTTTGGGTAAGAGTAAGTAAACATCTGACCAAACTGTTTGGAATATGTTCCAAGGAGTAAGGAGGCCTAGCTTCCAGAGAGTTTCATATATTCCTGTCTCTTACAAGAGAGGGATAGAAGGTAGTTCTGTATGGAACTAAGAGAGAGTTCTTTCTTAGTTCTGTGTGGAAGAAAGCAGAAAGTTTTAAATTGCAAGCTATTGAAGCTGGAAGGGAGCTCAGTGATCTTTATAGACAGGATAGAGAAGTTATCTGACCTCTTTTTAGAAAAGAAACCAAGGGACAGAGAGATTAAATTTGCCTAAAATCACATGTCTGTTAAAGAGATATCTAGTTAATGAGAGATTAGGATTAAAAAAAAAAAAAAGGCTTCTTTTTTTACATATAAGATTTGAAATGTCTGCCAAAGACCCAGAAGTATGTATGGAGGTTCATAATTTGTCTTGTTTTAGGATGACTAATATCTGGGCCTACCTATGTCTGCTAGGCCCAGCCCATTTTTCCATCATGGATAACCAATGTCTTTGTCCGGCTGCAGAGCTAGTTAATAGAGACTGGAAGATTTTATTAGAGTGGACATGAGATGTGACATTTAAAATACATTTTAAAAAATTTAAATCCAGTTTAATATGTTCTTAATGACTTTGTAGACGGAGTAGAATAATAATATCCTGCTGTCTATGTCATGGTCCTGAGGTTCCTAAGCCTATCCTTGCTTACAACTTGAAATATACTTGTGCATAATATTGTCCATGAAATATATTTGTGGGCCAGGTACGGTAGCTCACACCTGTAATCCCAGCACTTTGGGAGGCCAAGGCAGGCAGATCACCTGAGGTCAGGAATTCGAGACCAGCCTGACCAACATAGTAAAACCCCGTCTCTACTAAAAATACAAAGAAAAATTAGCTGGGCCTGGTGGCAGGCAGCTGTAATCCCAGCTACTTGGGAGGCTGAGGCAGGAGAATTGCTTGAACTCAGGAGGCGGAGGTTGCAGTGAGCCAAGATCATGCCATTATACTCCAGCCCAGACAACAAGTGGAAAACTCCATCTAAAAAAAAAAAATATATATATATATATATATAAAATATATATATATTTGTGAATAATATTCAGTAATAGTGGCCCACTGCATAAATGAGACACAGGTTCTTCATGGATGCAAGTGTAGGTTTTTATTTATTTTATTTTTGTTTAAGGCAGGATCTTGCTATGGTGCCCAGGCTGGTCTCAAACTCCTGGGCTCAAGCAGTCCTCCTGCCTCAGCCTCCCAAAGTACTGGGATTACAGGCATGAGCCACCATGACCAGCTACCAAGTGTAAGTTTTAAAGTCCTCTTCTAACAAGTTATTGTTGTGTTAAACAAGCACTGGATTATGATGCTGTTATGAAATATTCCTGGCCAGAGATATAGTACATTTCATGAGACCTTGAAAAATACGTTTGGTAGGAATCGACTGACCTTTAAATAGTTCTTTAAACTGAATATGAGAGGAAGAAAAGGTCTATTTAGAATTGAAGAATACTAGGCAGGGCATGGTGGCTCACACCTGTAAACCCAGCATTTTGAGAGGCCAAGCGGGGGCGGATCACCTGAGTTTAGGAGTTCGAGACCAGCCTAGCCAACAAGGTGAAACCATGTCTCTACTAAAAATCCAAAAATTAGCCGGGTGCAGTGGCGGGCGCCTGTAATCCCAGCTACTTGGGAGGCTGAGGCAGGAGAATTGCTTGAACCTGGGAGGCGGAGGTGGCAGTGAGCTGAGATCGAGCCACTGAACTCCAGCCTGGGTGGCAGAGCAAGACTCCGTCTCAGAAAAAAATAAAAACTTGAAGAATACTTTCTGTAAAGGGTATCAGTATGATATAACAAGAGAAACCACAATGGACAAAGGTGCTCAGTGATTTGTTAGAATAAATAGCAGAAACCGAATACTACAGGGAAGTCCTGTGGGATCATAAGGAAAACCTAAAATTTGAACATGAAGATGTAAATATAATTTTAGAGGTAAAACTGAGGCTTGAAAAGCCTCCCAAAGTGTTGGGATTACAGGTGTGAGCCCGGCCTGATAGAGACTTTTAAATGGACCCGAAATTCCATGAACTTGACAAAGGAAGCCAAGTACACAGCATTTAAGTGAAGCTGAAAAGAAAAATTATGTAATTTTAAGATTTAATACAGTCTAGAAGATAAAATATTTTCTTAAAAACAGGTCATAAAACTACTACAGAGGCAAAATGGGGTAATTAGAAAGCTATAAATATCTAAACATTTGCAGAAGTCTTTTTGAGGATAATCAGGATAACTGTCCTTCTAGACTCATAGGAACAACAAAGAACTGACAGAGAAGAGCAAGTGTTAGAAATCTTGGGAGAAGGAGACCACATTTCCCTAGATTTCAAAATTAATCAAAATATAGCAGGCAGAATTAATTACTTCCAATTCTATAATTTATATTCACCCTTTTATTACAACACTTAACACATAGGGATATTTGTTTTGTGGTTCTGCTTTTACTAGCTGTGAGCTAATAATTGAAATAGACTCTTTCATGGATCTTTTACTCTCTAGGACCTAGTATATTGCCTCACACATTGTAGGTGCTAAAAAAAATCTGTAGGAAGACATTGGTAATAAAATAAAGGAAGAGAAGGCAATAGGCTTAGAGGAACAAGAGAACTATCTTCAAGACTTTGCTCAAATATCTCCTTCTTGGTGAGGAGCACCGACTGTCACCTCCCACCACTCCCTTACTGTGCTATTATGTTGTTGTTTTCAATCACACTCATCTTTCATCTTACTGTATAATTCACTGGCTTATTTCATTTGTTGTTTGTTGTCTGTTTCCCCTTGCTAGAATGTGAGCCTTGAGGGAGCAAGGATCTTTGTTTTGTATACTAATGTATCTGAAGTACTTAAGATAGTAGGTGCCTAAAAATTCTGTTAAATAAATGAAATATCTGAAAGACTGTCTTGTAGAAGAGGAATTAAACTTCTTGCATGTATGTCCGAAGGACACAAACTGGAAATGTGTTAAAGTTGCAGTTATACTGATTTGACTTAATAATTAGACTTGAGTAGTGAGAAAAGCTTAAAAATACAATCCTGACATATATAATAAAAAATGAAATTGATTCTAATCTTTCAAAAGTAAGGGGAAAGGATATATAAGAAACCATTTTAGGCTGAGCAGGGAGCTTGCAATCACTATGATTTTTAAATACCAAAGAATGAAAGAGAAACAGAGGGACATACAATTAAAGATTCAGGAAAATGATGAAGGGAAATGATGTAGAACTATAAGTACAATACCACAACGGCTGAAGTCCAAATGACCTGCAGATTTTTTGTATAGGTAGAAACACCAAAAACAAGCCAGAAGGAAAAGATAGGAAAACAGGAAGCTGTGGAGAAAGTAAAATGATGTATTTTAAATATTTTAAGGCTCCCCCATGAAAGAGGACTTTTTACAATTACAGAAGGCACAGCTAGAACCAATTTCTGGATTTTACAGTGAGGTAATTTTTGACATCATAGTAAGAATAATTATTTATTAATTAAAACCACAAATCTTCATCACTGAAAATTGTTCAAGAAGAGTTTACAGGTAGAAATATTACACTGCATAAAATATTAAGTATCTATTACCTCTTCTGTACTTTGGAATTTCACTGGCTCTTTGGAATGAGGGCCCTATACTTTGAGTGAGAGTGTTCTCAAGGAAAATTAAAGGAGATTCTTTTAAATTGAAAAAGGTATTTATGCAAAGTATTTATTCCTCTTCTGATCTCTACATACACATATCTCTCTTTTAAATGTTGTTCCGGGACCCTTTTGGGAGTGCCATAAATCAACATAAAATTCAGAAGGCCCATCCATGTTTGCCCATAGACTTCTGGATTATCGTGTGGAAATGCAGTATCACAGGGCCTTTCCATCTGACCTTTGCACAGAGGCAGGCTGCTCATTTCTTTTTCTAATTCAAGTTATATTTCTTTCACTGAAATTGACCTGTCAAGAACAGTGCTACATGGTACAACCTGAAGTAATATGTCCTAATATTTTAAATAAGGAGCTTAGTTCAATTATGTAGGATCAAAATGCATCTCTGACACAGACATTCTTGGGATTAGGAGTAAGTTGATCGACTGCAATCTCATGTCTGTTGAAATAAAACTTACATTATAGGCTTAAAACTTAAGAAATATTTCCTCTTCATGTTTGACATTGTGCTTCTTCAGATGAGGACCTAGAATTTAAAATCATTCGAAACTAGAGACACACAGCCAAAATCTAATTTATTTTATTACATTAACTAAACAAGATAACGTGTTCTAAATATTAGGCACTGGATAGGGAGAAACTGTGCAGTAGGGAATAAAACAGAGAGTCTTTTTTTCTAATAAAGGTTACAGTTGAGTGGGGGTGGGAAGAGAGTAAAATATAAACAAAGACATTTATAAATATACCTTTGGAATAATATTTATGAGAAAAAGAATAGGACACCATATAAGAAAATAAAATGGCCTTCTACTTTAGATTGGATTGCCAGGAAAGGCCCTATAGGAACAGGAAGTAAACCAGTAACAAAAGATCATGAAGCAGAAAAGAATTTGGCCCTGTTTGAGGAATAAACCAGTGTGATTTCAGTATGGTGATCACCAGGGAGTGCGACTTGTGATAAAATTAGACATACAGGTCCTCCGAGGTTATGCTATGTGTTTGTATTTTATTTTCATTGTGGAGAAAGACATTGAAGGGTTTTTAAGAGGTTCGTGACATGACCCAATATGGATTTTTTTTTTTGGGGCGGTAGGGGTGGGGAACAGAGTTTCGCTCTGTTGCTCCGGTTAGAGTGCAGTGGCACAATCTTGGCTCACTGCAACCTCTGCCTCCCGGGTTTAAGCGATTTCTGGCTAATTTTTGTATTTTTGGTAGAGATGGGATTTCACCGTGTTGGCCAGGCTGGTCTCAAACACCTGACTTCAAGTGATCCATCCACCTCGGATTCCCAAAGTGCTAGGATTACAGGTGTGAGACACGGCGCTCGGCTGGATTATTATTTAAAGATAGTCTTAACTGCTTTATGAGGAATATCTTGGGGGCAAGACTGAAAGTATCTTGGAATAGGATTAAGAGAAATGGATAGTAATGAGATCTGTTTTAGAAGTAGGATCGACAGAATTTTTACGATGATGATTGGACAAGAGGAGGCACATGGTAAGGGAAAGTAAGGAATAAAGGAGGATGTCCAGATTTTTTTTGTTTGAGCAACTATTTGGCTGCTGATGTCATTTATCTAGAGAGGGAAAATAAGAAAAGAAGTAATTTCTGTGGGAAAGAAGTCAAGAGTAGATTGAGAAGTCTGTGAATTATTCTAGTAGTGACGTCAAGTAGACAGCTCTGAGACTCAGACAAGAGGGCTAAGCTAGATATTTACATTTGAGTAAATGGTTTTGGTGTTTAAAACTGGAAATGAAATTATATCCTCTGGAAGGAATGTATAATAAAAGAAGAGGGCCCAAAGTTGAACATGAAGAATGTGTTACAACAGGTGTTGGAGGTGTAAATTTGGTAGAAGAGGTGAAGTCAGCCAGGGTTTTTTTTAAGAGGATGCCACAGAGATAGGAAGAAAACTAACAAGAATGTGATCTTATGGAAGTCAAGAGAGGATAATAATTTCAGATTAAAGAGTGTTCAACTCTGGGGAATACTGCTCAGAGAGCCAATAAGATAAGGACTTGAAAGTCCCATTGGATATGACAACGAGCTGGTCATTGGAGCCTTCTAAAGAGCAGTTTTATTTTTATTATTTTTGTTGTTGTTTTACTCTTTTCTGAGTCATTTTATGCCTCTATAATTTGATTTTTTGTGATAGTGAAAGTACTTTATTTTCAGATTTCCTCTTTAGTGCCCTTTTCCTGTTGAATACTATGCTTTCCCAAAGTTATGTTAGAACATGATAGTCCTACAATTTTTAAAATTAATGTCTTGTGATCTTGAAAGTGTGGCATTATTATGTTCAAAACAGGAATACTTAAGCTGTCTTCTTTTTGCTTTGTTGCTGATATTTTAAATGCTTTTGAACTGCATACAAAATGTTCCAAATACATGTTGGTCCATTATTCTCTCTTTACTTTTAATTACACAGCAATACATGGTTTGTCTTCTCTGCTTTTCTGTGTTTACCAGTTCAAATAATAATTAATGGATGATAGTAATAGATTTAACCAATGGTCAGTTCATGAATTATACTATCTACTACTTCTGCTAAGCACCATATTTGCACATGATGCTATTTGATAAATAATATTATTTACTAATGAATGGTTGAGTAATCAATAAGTTCTAGTAAGCTAGCAATCAGTTGTCTTTCATAAACACTTTCAATAGAATGCCTTTTGATGGGAATACATTCATTGGCACTTCGCGTATATTTTTCTAAGAAAATATTCAGTATGCAGAAATGTAAGAAGTTTTTAAATGCACAGTTTAACTATCTAGGCTTTACCCAGATCTACAGTAATTGATGTGTATGTAGCCTTTTATCTTCTTTATACTTCAGCACTTGTGAAATGGGGACTAGTAGTGACTAGTTTCATGGATACATTTTAGAGATGAATGTATAGTTTTTTTAAAAATACTTGAGAGAAGTCATTGTATAAAACAAAATTACTGGCTGGGCGCAGTGGCTCATGCCTGTAACTCCAGCACTTTGGGAGGACAAGGCAGGTGGATCACCTGTGGTCAGGAGTTCAAGACCAGCCTGACCAACATGATGAAACCCCATCTCTACTAAAATTACAAAAAGTCAGGCGTGGTGGCGTGTGCCTGTAATCCCAGCTACTTGGGAGGCTGAGGGAGAAGAACCACTTGAACCTGGGAGGTGGAGGTTGCAATGAGCCAAGATCACGCCAGTGCACTCCAGCTTGGGCAACAAAGAGAGATTCCGTCTCAAAAATCAAAACAAAAACAAACAAACAAAAATTACTATGGCCCGGCATGGTGGCTCGTGCCTGTAATTCCAGCACTTTGGGAGGCTAAGACGGGCGGATCGCTTTGAGCTCAGGAGTTGGAGACCAGCCTGGGTAACATGGCAAAATCCTGTCTCTACTAAAAATACAAAATGTAGAGGGGCATGGTGGCATGCACCTCTATTCCCAGCTACAACCCCAGCTACTTGGGAGGCTGAGGCAGGAGAATCGCTTGAACTAGGAGCAAGATCGTGCTACTGTACTCCATCCTGGGCTATAGAGTGAGACTGTATCTCAAAACATTAAATAAAAATAAAAATAAAAAATAAAACAGAATTATGCATCAGACAGACATAACATCAAAAACCTTTCAAATTAAACCATGCGGAATGCCTAGCATAGGAACCAGAAAAGTTTTTTGTTGTTGTTGTTTTTGTTTTTTGAGGCAGAGTCTTGCTCTGTCCAGAATGGGGTGCAGTGGTGCGATCTCGGCTCACTGCAAGCTCCGCCTTCCGGGTTCACGCCATTCTCCTGCCTCAGCCTCCTGAGTAGCTGGGACTGCAGGCTCCCGCCAGCACGCCCGGCTAATTTTTTGTATTTTTGGCAGAGATGGGGTTTCACCGTGTTAGCCAACATGGTCTCGATCTCCTGACCTAGTGATCCACCTGCCTCAGCCTCCCAAAGTGCTGGGATTACAGGCGTGAGCCACCGCTTCCGGCCCAGAAAAGTTTTTATAGGGATTCTTATGTTACATTGAACACTGTTGTTGACATGACTGTCAGTGATCGTTTCATTAGCAAATTGTTAATGTGTATGTAAAAGTGTGTGTATGCATATATATATATATATATATATATATATATGCATAGAGAACATTATCAAAAACATACAGCTTGGAGAATTATTTTATAATTATTGGAATCACTAGAGAAATGAATACATGTTGATAATAGATTCTCATTGGCTTGTTTAGATTCAAGGATTGTTTAGATTCAATACATTTTTCTTAACAGACTCCACTATGAGAAAAAAAATGGTGTTTTTCTTCCACAAAAGTTTGTGTTAAAACAAATGAGAAAATGTGTGGAAGTAAAGAGCAACTTAGGTTATAGGGGGCAACTCCCTTCTGTTATTCATTTCAAAAGTTCAGCCACAGTGGGGTCTAAGTAAAGGAGATATCATGATTTGGTAAGTCCCAGATAATCATAGGATCAGAGTAACTGCCATCGTGAGATTCAGAGTAATGTTGAGATGGACTACGGATGCAAGGAGACACAGATATAAGAAGATGGAAGTAGGTGAAGCTCTAATGCTGCAAAGGACTGGGGCAAACTGTCTTAGAAGAGTGACAAAGGAGTAGTCACCCCCTGCCATGATAATTTTATTTATTTTAGAATGTTCAGGTTCTATGACAAGCACCTTCTCAGTCACTACAGAAGGCAGAAAACTAACCCTTTGTCAGCTAATCTTAACCTGTAATCTGAAGTTGAGAATAAAAAGGATCATTTTTAATAAATGAAATTTAATATAATAAATCATTTATTATTGTTTTAAAGTTGCAGTTACCTTGAATTGTGATAAAATGCGTAACAACTACATTATTTAAGATCATTGTCCTTGAAATGTCTTCCAGTGTCTATTTAGATACAATATAAGATTTATTGAGATATAAATGTTTTGCCTCACCCAGAGAACCTATAAAATGCTGCCCTCGTATTATGAAATATAGTGTTAATTGAAATGAAATTAATGTAACAGTGAATTGCAAAGACTTTTTTTCAGATGTTAGATCAATGCCAAATATCACAAAGAAATGCATAACAGAAAAGAAAGGAACTCAAATTTTACACCACAGATTTTCTATGCTGACAAATGGTGGTGGCTAGACAATAAATAAACATTTTTGGAGGAAAGCTGTTACCAATCTTAATATTTAATATGCAACATTAATATATATTTACATATTATATATGCAATCTAGTTTAGAATATTAAGCTTTTTTCTCCTATATTTTAAAGACTGAATGTCATGATATAATGTCATACCTTTTAAATTTTGTAAGTAAAGGAGTATAAGCTTCACTTGGCTATTTTTATTTTTATGAACCCATTTTATGATTAGCCCCCCAAAAAGTTTGAGTCTCCATATTTTCCCCTAACATCAAACTAAAATTGATAGATGACTGAAATTATTGAGAATCATTGTAGAGTAAACCACAGCCTGTACCAGCCACTCCCAAAGTGAAATCATTTTCCCTGAAAAGCATGCTTTTCTCGGTGAGAATTTTCTCTCTCTCTTTCTCTCTCTCTCTGTCTCTCTCTCTCACACACACACACATATGCACCTATGTTCTTTCTTAACTAAAACTAAATCATGATTTCTTTACTTGAGAGAACAGTATACTCTGTTCCTCTGATATTTGTATACTTCACTAATTAGTAAGCTAGGTTTTAAAAGGTCTTATAAACCACTTCAGGAATTTAGTGCTATTATAACTGAGTGGAACCCAGATTGAGTGACCTAAAAAAGTGAACACTGTCCTCATAAGAGATGATAATTTCACTATGCTCCACAGACACATTGAGAACTGTGTTGAGACGTATGAGAAATTGTTGAGTTTGGGGGGTGTTATAGCTCTCCTTTATACATGCTGTCCCCTCTACCTGGAAAATCTTTAACTCAGTTTTTTCTTTAACTGTAACCTGTTTATCCTTCAAGTGTCACAATCAAAGAAACTTTCTCAGAAAAGTCCCAGCACTTTGGGAGGCAGATCACCTGAGGTCAGGAGTTCGAGACCAGCCTGGCCAACATGGTGAAACCCCATCTCTACTAAAAATACAAAAATTATCCAGGCATAATGGCACATACCTGTAATCCCAGCTGCTCAGGAGGCTGAGGCAGGAGAATCACCCGAAACGGAAGGCAGAGGTTGCAACGAGCCTAGATGATGCCCCTGCACTCCAGCCGGTGCAACAGAGCAAGACTCCGTCTCAAAAAGAAAAGTCTTCTTCTGTGACTTCCCCAAATTCCGATCTAAATTACATCCCCACTCTCATTACACTTTGCAGTTTTCTTTCATGGTATTTAACAATAATTGTGAGTTAATTTTTGTGATTATTTGTTAATGTCTGCCTACTCATTACTTTGTCAACTTTATGAGGAAAAGCACGCATTCCTGTTTGCTCATTACTTTGCTTTCAAGCTTAAGAAAGTGCCTGGGAAATAGTAGTGGTCAACTAATATTTGTTGAACAGATAGAAGAGAAATGAATGGGCCTGATGCAGTGGCCGACGCCTTTAATCCCAGCACTTTGGGAGGCCAAGGTGGGCGGATAACAAGGTCAAGAGATCAAGACCATCCTGACCAACATGGTGAAACCCTGTCTCTACTAAAAATACAAAAATTAGCTGGGTGTGGTGGCATGTCCCTGTAGTCCCTGCTACAGGGTTCAAGGAGAATCTCTTGAACCCGGGAGGCAGAGGTTGTAGTGAGCCGAGATTGAGCCACTGTACTCCAGCCTCGCGACAGAGCGAGACTCTGTCTCGGGGAAAAAAAAAGA
Source organism: Theropithecus gelada (assembly GCF_003255815.1). Taxonomy (NCBI): domain Eukaryota; kingdom Metazoa; phylum Chordata; class Mammalia; order Primates; family Cercopithecidae; genus Theropithecus; species Theropithecus gelada. Next base: position 106,467,602 of record NC_037676.1, read on the forward strand.
AGAGAAATCACAAAAAGTAGAATAGCTTTGGGGTTTGTTAATTTGGTTACAGTGCAGGCTGTAAATCATGGATCAAGACTTGTGGCTCCTTTGCAAATGTCTTTTCATAGTTTGTTGTGAAGTATGGGAAAGGAGATTGGGGTTTGAAATGTTATCCCATTAGAAAGTTGAGGTGCATAAGGAGTTGCCAGCAGAGGAATCCAAGTTATAAAGCAGTGGTCAAGGAAATTAGAATACATACTGATTTGCCTCTCCTTGTAATTACTTGTATTTATTAGAGAGTTTCTGTTTCATACCACAAATTTACCTCTTAGTGAGACTGTTTTTCCTGGGTAATAGTCTTGTTAGATGTGAGCCACTCATCTTATTGTGGACCTATAAATGAAGCAAATTATATGGAACCATTTTGAATTGAATTTTAGGAGGAAAACATGTTTAATCTATATTATTATTTCCTACTATAAAGTTTCATATCAACAAGACAGACAAACTCTTATTGAAATATTTTTTTTTCTTTGAGACAGAGCCTCACTCTGTCACCCAGACTGGAGAGCAGTGGCATGATCTCGGCTCACTGCAACCTTCACCTCCCGGGTTCAAGTGATTCTCCTGCCTCAGCCTTGTGAGTAGCTGGGATTATAGGCGCCCACCACCATGTCCAGCTAATTTTTGTATTTTTGGTAGAGATGGGGTTTCACCATGTTGGCCAGGCTGATCTCTAACTCCTGACCTCAAGTGGTCAGCCCACCTCAGCCTCCCAAAGTTACAGGTGTGAGCCACCACACCCGGCCCGAAAGACATCTTTAACAGAGTACCTTAAGTGGGAATCAGCTGATGATGAGTTGCTTAGATTGGTTCCTGAGTTGGCTACTTTGCCCACAGCCTTAACTGTTTACCAAATATACTGAGCTACAAATAGAACTACCTTCAGGCAACAGTTCACTTATACCCAATCAAGGTGATGTTTGACCTGGATCTGTATAACATGAATGTTTTCCATGGGCTCTTTTTTTCCAATATGCCATTGCTTTGACAGACCCCTCACTCTTCTCTACTGCCTTTGGTCTTTAATAACTTTAGATGACTTTATTACAAATCTTATGTCTTTGTGCATAATAAAACATAAGGTGTCTGCAATTTAAAAACTCAACTGGACAGTTAAGCAAAAACATCTATGAAAAATGCCAAATTTTCTATTTTTATGTCAGCATGAAATCAAGCAGTATAAGCAACTTATAACCATTTATATCCAACTAATATATGACTTAGTTGAACAAAGTGGTAATCAAAAGAAGTCTTTATTGCCATAAATGTTGTAATGAATACATGAAGCTTAGCTAGTAATGAAAAAAAGGAACAGGAACAAGTAAGAACTAGACTTTAATCGTGGTTAAGGGAATTTTTTATTTTTCTATTCATCCCTAATATCATTCTAGTCACACTGTGGTGTAAGGAGTAAATGAATAGTGAATGAATAAATAATAAATGAATAGGAAAAGTGTAAATATGCACACTTTTTACAAATATTGCATAAAGTTATTGGCATTGGTATCTGAAACTTAAAGTTTTTAGATCTTGCCATATAGAATGCTTACACTCACAAAATCTCAAAGTGCTGTTCATCTCATAATGATATGAGAAGTTGCTAGGTGATGTTCATCTGGAATTTCAAGGAAATTATAATAGTCAGGAGACATGTTTCTTCTTTTCTCAAGTGTTTGAGGATATTCTTCTAACATTGCTGTGAAGACTTTGTATGAATTTATCACAAAGCTGGAGCATTGCTTGGAACAGTGGAACAGAATGCGTGAGCAGGGAGTTTCTTAAACTTGGAAACCGTCCTTGCCACTACGACTGCCCTAGAGAGACTAGGAAAAAGAGAAGCCCTCCTGAGAAGCCCAAACTCTTGCCCATTTTCAAAGATCAAAAAATAGGCATATATATTAGTTATTATGGGCAGAGTAGGGAAACTTCCATTTTTAATTTTCTTTGTCCCTATTTTCTGCCTACCAAATGTCCTTCAAAATGTTTGGTTTATGATTGACTATACTTCATTTTTGGAAATATACTTTCATGGGTGGCCAAATAGCGATGAATTGCAAATCTCATGAATATATATTTCCTTTCTTCTCTGGAGGCTGAGTTGTTCATGTGATTTTTGGCTGATCTCATACCCATACGCCAATTCCTAAAACTTTTTGAAGACATTCAGTGAGAGTTTTAGATTCCTGGTGATAGCTAAAGACTTACATAAATATGCCATATAAGAAAACAGAACTAATCATGTTAAAAGTTCCTTGTTGTAATCCCAGCACTTTAGGAGGCTGAGGCAGGAGGGTCACTTGAGGCCCGGAAATCGAGAGCAGCCTGGACAACATGGTCCTATCATCATGGTCAACAGTTCTTATTAGCAGTTTCATTGTCTAATTGTTGATCTCAGCAGAGTCTCTTCAGCTGTGTCAATTAGCAATTAAAGACTATGGATTATGGAGTCATAAGGCCTGGATTCAAATCTTAGGTTTGCTCCTTGTGACATTGGACAAAATTATTTGTATCACTGTGCCTCAAACTTCATGGGCTTATTCCTGATCTCATTTCTTAATAAGCTATGTGACCTTGAGCAAGAGACATCCTCAATGTGCTTTGGTTTCCTCATCTATATAATGAGTATACTAACAATAATATCTCCCTCATAGGATTGTGTGTGTATTAAATGAGCGTATGTGCTGGTAAGTAAAGTTGTTGAGGAAAAAGGCCTGGCTTATAGTAAGTGGGATGTAAGTGTTAACCACTATTCTACTAGAGTGTGAGCTTTGTGAAGGTAGAGGAGGATTCTATCCATATTTGTTCACTGCTGTATCCCCAGTGACTAGAATAGCACCTGGCATGTGGTAAGCACTCAACAAATATGTATTGAAGGAATATGCATCAATTTTCTTGTCTGTGAAATGAGAATAATGGGATTAACCACCTTATATAGTGTTTATGAAAATTAAATGAGGTAATGCATATGAAGAACTAAAGTTACCTATTATCATCATCGTTATTATAAAAGGCCATAATCAAAATTAGAGTCCAGATATTTGTTCTTCCCCGTATTATCTACCTACTCTGCTTTTATAACTCATTATTTTAATATTTAGAGTTTTTTTCCCCTTCATTCCTGAGTCAAATCTTACCATTAGTTTTTATCTTACTCAATAAGTTTATTTTCTTACTTCCATGGATATATTATCATAAATCTCATTGCAGAAATAATGAAAATACTAATTATTTAATATTTCTTCTCATACTGTAAATATCTGTTTTTGGTTTTTTTGTTTTTGGTTTTGGTTTTTTTTGTTGTTTTTTTTTTGAGACAGGGTCCTGCTTTGTTACCCAGGCTGGAGTGCAGTGGCGTGAACATGGCTCACTGCAACCTTGACCTCTAGGGCCTAAGTGATCCTCCCACATCAGCACCCCAAGTAGCTGGGACTACAGGCACGCACCATCACACCTGGCTAATTGTTGTATTTTTTGTAGAGATAGGGTTTCACCGTGTTGCCCAGACTGGTCTTGAGCTCCTGAGCTCAGGCAATCCACCCAACTCAGCCTCCCAAAGTGCTGGGACTACAGGCCTGAGCTGACATGTCCAGCTTGTAAATGTTTTTTGACCGCATCAATTTTTATGCAAGTTTTGGGTTGACTAGCTGAAGTATAACATCTGCTCTTTACTCTTGAAAACTGCTGAGTAAAAACCAAAAATACTTTTGAAAACTGAAATCACAAAAGCTTAAAATTTATTTGTACAATATTGACATAAAACTGGGGATGGAAGAAAAGATTACACATTTTGGATTTCATATTCACATCAAGGGTAATTTCTCAAGACCATTAAATACATTAGCAATTTGAAGTCAGTTTAAAAATATCAACTTCATGGGTTTATCTCTCATGACTTAAATGCAAAGATATTACATTACAGCAAAAAAATAAAAATAAAGTAAAATAATTTAGGATCCTGAGAGGTGGGTTTTAATAAACCAAACCAAAATATATCCACAAATATTCCTATTTAGCATAAAGACACTTGTATGTAAGGAATTAAGTCACAGTCACAGGTAATTGATCTCAGTCGTGAAAACTACTATCGTATCAATCTTCACAACTGATGAATCCTCCTATTACCGACAACAAGTGTATATCAAGAGGAAAGAGGTTAGTTCAGTCTGCAGCATGATTTATAACTTTTCCTGAGAAATTCCCATCTCTCTCAGTAACTAGCCTTTTCTGAGTTGACTGGAAAACACTTAGTGATGGAAGTAGCCATTTGTTTTTCTACTTCTTTTTAGCATAGCCATTTTTTTTTTCCATAACTTCCCAGAGGGACTTACTTTCTCTTCTCTTCCCTTGGTATTAGCCAGCAGCTTGTATTCTCCTCATCACCAACTACATTAGTGGTCCCCAACATTTCTGGCAACAGGAAACAGTTTTGTGGAAGACAACTTTTTCCACAGACCAGGAGCAGGGGATGGTTTCAGGATGATTCAAGGGCATTACATTTATTATGCACTTTGTTTCTATTATTATTACATTGTTGTATATAATGAAATAATTATACAACCCACCATAATGTAGAATCAGTGGGAGCCCTGAGCTTGTTTTCCTGTAACTAGACAGTCCCATGTGGGGGTAATGGGAGACAGGGACAGATCATCAGGCATTAGATTCTATAAGGAGTGCGCAACCTAGATCCCTCACGTGCGCAGTTTAAAATAAGGTTCGCACTCCTGTGAGGCAGAGCTCAGGTGGTAATGCAAGCAATTAGGTGGGAGCAGCTGTAAATACAGAACAGATGAAGCCTTGCTCACTCACCCACCACTGCTCACTTCTTACTGTGTGGCTCGGGGTAGGTTGGGGACCCCTGGCTTACATCATTTGTAGCATAGAAAAGGGGGAGGCTGCCACAGGCGTAACCATGTTCCTGATGGAACTAATACATGGTCTAGACATGATAGAGCTACTTCCTGTAACAACCTTTCTGGGTATTTACTTAAGTGACCAAACCTCTATTTCAGGAATAAACTAATTTCACGTAATTTAAAACTTTGGTGATTTTTTAAAAACTATTACAAAAAGTGATACATAAATGACGTGTAACTTTCTAGCCCTGTTAGAGTTGATGGGACTTTAAATATATATAGGGCTATTTAATATAAATGTTTTTATTTTTAAAAAGAATATGGATTTAATGTTGGTATATAGTTTGAATAATCGCTATAGTTTTACAGATGCATTGTCAGCATTTATTTTGGACAAAGTAACTTACTGCACAGTTAAAATCATATTTATAATCTACGATTTATGTAAGTTTATGTGGTATAAGATATCTGTAATATGATATACAGGACGCTGAACCTGAAATCGGGAACCCTGAGTTTGAGTCTTGCTCTGCCACTTTCTAGTTAAGCAAGTCATTTAATGTTAAGTCTTTATTGGCTATTTATAAAGAGATAATGACGACATTCTGTCAGTACTGATGTAAGAATTAAGTGGCATAATTACTATGTTTTATAAACTCTAAAGTACAACATATCTATAAAAATGCGAGTACACACTTGTCAAATAGGATACTATGATAGTTTATCCAAGTTATATCTGTTTATCTTTTCTTCAAAAAGGTGATTTTTATGTTTAATAGTGCAGTATTTTTTCAAGGCCATATTTTGCTTTTAGATGACAATTTATTGTGTATATTTGTGACTCATTTTTTTCTCTATCTTTAAATTAATGAGAAAGTTATAAATAATTTGAAATACTGGATGATAATGATTCTGGAATTACAGTTAGTAATTTTATGTAATAAAACTATATAGTGGCCCATTGCTTGAGAACTACATCCAAAACTACATATACTACTTGTATATTCTGATGTGGAGGAAGGACATTTTCAATCTTTTATCAATTGTTTATTTTTATGTTAATTTTTAAATTCCTTAGGGGGTGACAGTACTTAGAATGAAATCAAAGAATAATAAATCAACCTATTAAAATATATATAAACCAGAAATACTATTTAATGTTATACATAGGAAAACAATTGAACTTAAAAATTTTTTAAAAAGTAGAATTCTAAATTTTCTCAATAATTTCAGTATATTCCACAAGTTGTCATTCAAGACTAGAAGTCTCTGGCCATTATTGTGGGTCTGTCACTCTGGTACCTCTGTGCCAACACTCTTTCCTTAAAGCTTTCTTCCCCTAAATAAGATTATTTTCTTCCTTCTCTTTCATTCTTTCTACTCTACCTGTACCATTCTTCTATCACTCATCTATATCTGTAAGATCCTAGGAAAAAAGTATCAAAAAGCTTCCCAGGACAACCTTATTCTGAAACTGCAAGAGGGAAGTGGTGGTCATGTAGTAGACACATCTAGACTATTCCAGATTAACTTTTTCCTGGTTCATGAAACCAGGTTATTAACACAGACAAGGCAGGGCCCAGGCAACTCAGGCATGACCACTGATTCCATTCTCAGACTCCCCTTCCCCGGGCAGTCACTAGCAGAAACCCAAGAAATCTTTTTCCAAAATGACTTTCAGCCATCATTGTGATGTCCCTGAGTACCAAAATAAAAGTTTTCCATGCATCCCCAGCCAATTTATTTTATTTTATTTTATTTTTGAGACACAATCCCACTCTGTCACCCAGGCTGGAGTGCAGTGAGACCATCACTGCTCACTACAGCCTCAACCTTGCAGGCTTAATTAAGCCTTTGTCCTGTCTTAGCCTCCTGAGTAGCTGGGACTACAGGCGTGCACCACCACACCTGGCTAAATTTTTACTTTTAATTTTTTCTAGAGATGAGGTTTCACTATGTTGCCCAGGCTTGTCTCAAACTTCTGAGCTCAAGTGATCCTCCCACCTCAGCCTCCCAAAGTGCTGTGATTGCAGGCATGAACCACCTGAGCGCAGCTTGCCAATTTATTTCTTTAAGATTTTCTGCTCAATCCCTCTTCCTTGATACCTTCCCCCTGATCTGAAGTTAGGGATATCCAGTCAAAAGTACTCAAATTTTTCTAAACAAGTAACTTAATCTTTAGGAGAGTCTGACTGGTTGGTAAACTTCCCCATTTCTCTGAGTATAATTAGATTTGTATGGTAACAGCTGTTTCCTCTTAAATATAAATATATTTTCTATATTTGTTTTACCTTTAATCTAAATTTTCTCTTAAAGTACATATTTTATTACATTAGATTCATGTTTTTCAAACTTTTTCAAAAGTGAGAAACATTTTACATCACAGCTCAGTACATACATGCACACATACATAAGCATACATATTCATAAAACAATAGTGCAGTTGATGTACTAACCATATGGGTTGAACTCTGATACTGTATTTTTTTTTAAATCCTAATCAAAACTTAATAAGTTATTTTCATGACTCACTTGTGTCCCACTGTTTAGAAAAACATTAGGTGACCTTTAATAAAGTCCTTGCAGTTTCTAAAATTCTATGATTCTTATAATGAAAATCTCATTTGATAAAATTTTCTAGTCTCTGAATAAAAGTGATGTGGTTTGAAAAAGTACTCATAGCATTCTCTGGTTTTATCAATGTTGTTTTGAAATGCTGATTATTTGAGGAAGATAAATAACGAAAAGGAAATTGGACTAACAGGGAGTTGTAGGAACATTAATGAGAAAGGACAAGTCTATCAGGAAAACAAAAGCAATAAATCTTGATGAACCTAAGTCTAAACAGCTAAAGTTGTTACTTTTTCTTACCATGGAACTCTTATTTATAGGAAAGTTTCCTAATTTTAAGCGGATTTAAAAGGATTATTACTTGTATGCATTTTTCATACCTTCTAAATTGTGATGTGCAATGGACAAAGAAAGTCTTTATCGTACCTACAAGGCTCTGCATGACCTGTGTCTTTCTCTGACTCTTGTCTCTCTGTCCTTCATTCCTTTCCACTCACTCCAACTGCCCTGGCCTCTTTGCTGTTCTGTGGTCACACCAGGACATCACACCTCAGGGCCTTTGCACTAGAGGTTCTCTCTGCCTCAAACTTACTCTCTTCCTGGAATATCTGACTAGCCACTTCCTCAGGTTCTTCATACCTCTGTTCAAATGTCGTACTGTCAGTGAGAACCCAGCCTGACAACTCTTTTTGAATTGCAGTGTCACATACCCCTTAACTTAATTTTTTATTTGCATTCATCTCCTTTTTAGCGCTATATAATTTACTGATTTGTTGTGTCTCTCCCCTGCAACTAAAATGTAAGCTTCATGAGAGCAGGGATTTTTTAGCTGCTTTGATCACTGTTGCATCATCATATAAACATCTACCATGGTACCTGGTATATACTAGGAGCTCAATTAATATTAATTGAATGAGTATTTGAATCTTTCAGCATATCAAGAAAGTAGCTTGTGCATATATACTATATAGGAACTATTTATTGAATAAATGAACCATTTTAGATTGTATAATTCACATTTTACGTTGAAATCCCCTGTTACACACGCCCAATGGTCATGTTTGGCAGGGTTAGGACTGAATAGTAACCTACCTTCCCACCTCCCTAGATTGGGAAATAGGTGGAATGACTTGTCTCAGGTTACAAAAAGTAAGGCAGTCATCTGACTCCTGGGAAAAAGGAATTAAAGTAGCTTTAGGTTCCGGGATAGAGATGTGCAGTTTGCAGATGCATCATGTAATGTTGCTTATAAACTACTTTGCTCTACTCTGTTTGTGTTGTTTCCACATTTATGTTAACAGGATGTTACCTTTTGCTTAGATGTTAAGCCTTACAATGTTGTCATTCTTAGCCATACTGGGTGGATTATTTAATTTAGAGAAAGAAGGCAATAAAAATTCCTAAAATTAAAACAAAGTTGATAGACATCATTGTGCTCTTCAGTGTTTCTGTTCATCGGTTCTTGATTTCTTTAGTTCACTTTTTATCATTTTAACATTTAACAAACGAGAAAGCTTTAATTGTAGGTTTTCGTGGAACTTGGTAAAAATTGAGGAGCCTTTGTGTCATGACTTGAAGAAAATTTCAGTATTTTTTGCCTGTGTTTGAGGAGCGTTTAAAAAATTGTGAACCTGAGGAAAGGGAAAGTGACTACCAGAAATTTACCTGTGTACTCATCTGAGATGCCTAACTCACTGCATCTAATTAGTCACCACTCCCTGGCCCTGACCACGCGGAGGGAAGAGGAAACAGCGGGAGCTACTCGGCGCAGCTGCCCGGTACCTGAGGCGCGCGCCCCGGAGCCACCAGCCCGCCGAGGTGCAGCCGCGCCGCCACCTCCCCCTCCGGCCGCTGATTGGCGGAGACCGCAGCATCAGCGGCATCTCCCTGCGCGGGGAGAGCAGCGAGACTCCAGCAGTTCCAGCCTCCAGGATTCTCAGCTCCCTCCGGGGCGAGACCTCGGACGTTCACTGCGAGCAGCCGCTCCGTCCGCCACCGCCTCTATCTCCTCCTCTAGACCCCTCTCCAATAAAGTGGAGGCCCCGGCGGCCAGGAAAGCCACGTCTCCTCCGGGCTAGGTCAGGGAGGCAGGGGCCAGAGCCTCAGAGTCCCCCGGCACCAACCTGGCTTCTGGCCCACTGGTCCTGGAACCGCTGCGGACGTCGCGCCCCAGCCGCCAAGACGCCGCGTATCTTGTACCGAGGGAAAAGCGGGTCCTCGTCCAAGATGGGCCGGCAGGGCTTGGGGGGTGCTGGCGCTGCAGGGCGCTCCATGCAGCGCTCCCAGAGCCGGAGCAGCCTGTCTGCCTCCTTCGAGGCACTGGCCGGCTACTTTCCCTGCATGAACTCCCTGGAGGAGGAAGAAGGAGGTGAGACACCCCTTCCCCCGTAGTTGGTGTCTCTATCTGTTTGGAAAGTCAGTGGCTGGAGGGTTGTCAGGGGCAGAGAGAACTCCATGTAGCAGTGTCCCAGCTCCTCTGCTCTCCGGGACTGTGCCGGGGGGCGAGAACCCTAGAGCCCTAGAGCACGTCAGGTGAGCAGAGAAGTTGTTTCTTGGTTATTTGGAGAGCTCCACTTGGGAAAAGGCTCTCCTTGTGAAGTATTTTACAAGTGCTTGGAAGTTGAATGAGAATGTAGACTGGTGGGAGGCAAGGCGGCGCCTCTTGGGGTGCACCCCACTCTGTTTTGGTTTACTCTTCGCAGTCTGAGTGTTAGCATTTGGCCTGGAGGACAGAAATACTTGAAAACTAAAGGGAAATGCAGCAGCAAAACTTTGAAACAGGAGTCTCAACCTATGAAAACCCACGATCGGGTGAGGGGAAGGAGTTACACAATAGACAGACAGGTGGAGGGGTTGATAGTACCGAAGGTGAGTTTGTGCTCAAAGCACAATCTCTGGTGTTTCAGCAATGCCATTGTAATTAAGCTAATAAAAAATAGGAGGAGGATGACTCGCTGTTTTAAACTTTTCAGCAGTTGGTTTGGAGTTCATAAAGTTTTGAATAACATAAGATGTATTTTCTTCATGAAAAACTTTCCTATAAGATTTAACAACTAACACTGAAAATACAATTTGTAAATCAAAATGAGATTTGACTGGTAAATAGTAAGTAGTGTCCCAACATTTGAAATATGTATTAATTTACTGATACGCTGGTTGCAAACTGTGTTCATTTTTAGATGTATATCCAGAGTAGGTTAGTTATCATGATGTTAACTCTATTTTTGTAAATAACAGGGCTGGTTTTGCTTTTATCCCGTGACAATCAATGACCTCTTATTAGGACATCTATAGCGAGCCCTGATTTAAAAGAAATTGCCTGTTCTAAAAACAGATTGAAATAATTTTTTTCTGCTATTTTTCCTGATGGGGGAGGAGAGAAAGTAGAAGATGGAGGATTGGTAATATGTCTGGAAAGTTGTCTTCAAACTAATTTATTAGCTAGAGCTATCCAAGTTTCTTCTAGGTTATTTGTTGCAATATCAGTTGGCTATAAATCAATATAGATTTAACAGCAGGGTACTTCCGTATATAAACATGATTTAATTTTCGTACTAGTCCTTTTCTGTTTTTGTTTGTACATTTACATTTCACTTGCTTCCTATAATTAAATATTTAAAATTCTAGGAAATGTAAACAAGTCAAGAATTAAATTAAATTGAGTAAATGAATGATCATAATTGTAGCTAAAACTTTTAGTACTTATTATTAGTCCAGCACTGTTCTACACTTGACATGTATTCTTTTAGGCCCACAACAACCTTATGAAGCAGTACTTTTATTATCCTCATTTCACAAATGAGAAGACTGAGGCAGAGAGAGTTCCGAAATTTGCCCAGTGTCACCAGGGTGGTAGGTAATAGAGCCAGTGTTTGAACCCAGGTATTCAGCAACACAGCCTATTCATTCAGCTCCCAAGCTATACTAGATTATTATTTTCTTATATTTGGCCACATTCCCATACCTAGTAAGTGATGAGGCTAGAATTTAAACACTTGTGCCTGAAAATATATATTTAAATAAAACATAGGTTATTATGGACTCATTTCCCAAATTTTTATTTTTACACCAAGTCTTCAGTCTTGACTTTGCTTCAGATAAGATATCATCCTTTTTCTTTAAATTATGATTAGGATCGTCGAGTTTACAAAATATCATTCCAAAAACCTTTTTGAGACAAGAAAAAAATGTATATAAATATGAAATTATTTCAATATTTAAAGTATGTTTGCATAACCATGGCTCACACAGACTAATCCCAAAGGAAGTTCCTACATCTCCACATGGAAATTGGAACAGATTTCTGTCCCGTAATATGGCTTCTTAAGTTGCCAAGACAAAATGTTTTAAATGGGAAGCACCGTTTTTAAAGTTAACCATACAGTTCTGTACCAGTAACTAGAGAGGAGACACTTTCCATAAATTAGAGGTTTTTCCATTGGCTTACATTTTTACAGCCACGAGAAGAAATCTTAACTTTTTTCTTTCATTTTGTGATTCTCTTAACACCTTTGAAAGTCCTGGGATTTTTGAAGATATTTCAACATACTCTGCAGGAGTATGTAAAAGTTAGAAACCGTTGGCCTAAAGCAGTGCTTCTCTACTTTTTTTTTCTTTTGAGACACCCACATAGGATACATGAAGGTCATGTGGATAACATACTCAGGATTATGTTACTATTATCATAACTGTGGGACTCATTTATAAAGAAAGTAAATCTATCCCACCATATGATTTTCACACTGGTTAAGAGCAACTTGTATAAAGAGCACTGATCTACTAACCAGTGTGATTTGACTAAATTAACCAATCAGTTCAGTAAGCAAGTCTGATTTTAAAGCTAGTCTTTTTTTGTTGTTGTTCTTTTCAGAAAGAGTGCAATAGCTAAATAATTTCAAGTATACCCTGTCTTCCAGTTCCATATTCACATTTTCTTCTTGTACAGCGTATCTAGTTTCCATTCTGCACAAAAAGCGCTGAGAAATCTACAGAGAGATCATATTCTTTTCGTTCATCCACTCATTCATTCATTCAAAAATATTTATTGAGGTTATTTGATGTGTTAGAAGCAATGAGTCTCTAATGAATTCAGTAGATACGTTCCTTTCCCTCTTAGAGTTTACACCCTAATGGAGATAGGTAGACATTAATAGAAATATCTATGTAATTATAACTGTGACAGGTTTTAGGAAGGTAAAGTGCAGAGTGCAACAAGAGATTATAAGAAAACCTAATTCAGGAGGTAGAAAAGCATGCCCTGAGAAAGTGAGGATTAAACATTGATTCAGGTGTCAGTGATAACTCTCAGTTTCTCATGAACCAAGCCAGTATCAGCAGCCTCCCACACACCTTTGAAAAGAATTTTCCTGGAGCCCACAACCAGTAAGTGGTGGAGTTAAGCTGTAAACCCCACATCTGTCTTTGAAATTTATAATCTAACTACTCTGTATGTTGCTTCTTCATTATTATATGACATTTCCTTTTAATATGCTATGGTCTTGAAAACCAAGTATAGTAATAAAAGTTACCATTCCATTGTGCACTTTCTATGTGCCACATTCATTTAATTTCATGATAATTTTTCAAGGATGTTACTATTTTCCTCATTTTACACATATGGAAACCAAAACTCAGAGAAGCTAAACAACTTGTCCACAGATCATAAATCTCAATGAAGCTTACTTCAGTGAGGATAAAAGGGACATTCCCGTAAACAAAATAAATTAAGATTGTTGATGGTCTTTGTGGAATCGTTTTTGTATATTGGAGCTCTTTTTTTTTTTTTTTTTTTTTCCATCATTTTCCCTGAGTATATTCCAGGTAGATGTTCTCCAAATCTCTGAGTTTTTTTTTTTTTTTTTTCAGTGAAAGTAGTAATAGTACCTTCATATTATTTAACAGTTTATAAATTGTGTATACTTATTTTATCATTGAACCCTTTGAGATAAGAATTATTTTCACTATATAAACTACTTGACCTCGACACTGGGTCCACCTCCCTAATGTAGAATATTACTGTGTGTGGAGTTTTCAAACATTAGAGACAATTATAAGAAAGAAGGAACTATTTCAAGGAAATGTTACCATTCCTAAATAAGAGAAGCAACCCCACAACTTCTCACCCTAGATCCAAGGGCAAATGATTATGGCCCTATAATGAAGGAAAATGGCACATTTTCTAATACTTAGGGAATCTGGTTTCTCAGAAGCTATCTTAATGTTACATGTGGCTCTGGGTTAGTGATTCTTGTTTAATTATGTCCATATGTGATAAATTTGGCCTGCCTGATTTTATGATCTGACACCTTTGGTTCAAATATAGTTTGGCAGTCATACAGAAGAGATCCTATCAGCTTAATACTATAAAACTGAATAAATTAACTCATCTAACTTCTTTTACATCCCACTAGCTTAAAAATAAATTATAGGGGCCGGGCGCGGTGGCTCACGCCTGTAATTCCAGCACTTTGGGAGGCCGAGGCAGGCAGATCACGAGGTCAGGAGATCGAGACCATTCTGGCTAACATGGTGAAACCCCGCCTCTACTAAAAATACAAAAAATTAGCTGGGCGTGGTGGCGGGCGCCTGTAGAACCAGCTACTCAGGAGGCTGAGGCAGGAGAATGGTGTGAACCTGGGAGGCAGAGCTTGCAGTGAGCCAAGATCGCACCGCTGCACTCCAGCCTGAGTGACAGAGTGAGACTCCATCTCAAAATAAAATAAAATAAATTATAGGAAAACCATCTAAGAAACAAGAATAGCTTTAAGATCACCAGAAAACTGAGGAAAGAGTCTTTGCATGTCATAGTGAAGCTACGAGGAATTAAAATAAAATTGACTAAATAAACTGGAATAAAAAGACCTATTTAACTCAGCCTCACTCTTTAAGAGGTTTATTCACCCAGCAAAAAGAGTATAAAGAGACATACCTTATTCTAATCTTTGTGTACAGTAAATAATATACTTAATTATTAATAATCAGTCCCATTTGATTAAAATAGTTTAGAATTTTGCCCTTACTCCACTGAAATAAAAAAATTCTTCATACATTTAAATGTAATCCTCTTAAAGTGCAAACATCATACCTCGCACAGTGGTATTCAGTGTCTGTTAATAATTAACAGTATATAGTTCCACCATTCTTTTCACACTGAATATCAGTATAACCGACTGCCATCCATCAATTATATTTATACTGTTTAAAAATGTAACATGTAATAGAGACTTTTTAAAATGCAGTGATCATGGTTTTTGCACATCTTCATGAAGCCAACCTTGGAGGCAGGAGATGGATAGACAGTTATAGGCTACTATGGATCTTTTTATAGGGGATATTATTTTTTCTAGATTATGATTATGTGTAATAAATCATTCCATAAATGAGTTCATACCATATTCAAAAATAGCACAATATTTTTGTAACAGACAAACTGAAGCAAAAGATTTTGGAATTAAGAAAAGTAAATTGAGTAACAGTTCCACTCAATGCTTATCAAATATTATCTTTTTCATGTAAGATTCAGAATCTTTCACCACCATGTGTCCAAATAGTATCTTTAATTTGAAACTTTAGTAGACTGAGTTCTACAGAGAAAAAAAACCCTTTAATAGAAAAGTAAAATTAAACCCCTATTGGCTTTCATCCTTTAACAGATTCACTAAATTCAAAAACAGTAATGGGAACGAGTTTCCCTGTGGAGACATCTTATATATAATGACTTATACAGGAAACCCACTAGAAAGTTGTAATAACAGCATCCCGTTTCTTCCAAGGACTATGTTTTAATATAAATGTTCTCTGCTCTTATTACATAGACCCCTATTTATCGATCAGACAAGATCATTCTGTATATTTGTTCTCTTTCATATTGAAATGTTTTTGATTGAGGAGGAGGGAGATTTACCTAATACTGTGTATATATAATATTATTTGAACAAGTAGAAAACAAACTAACACAAAAATGATAGTATAATTCTAGTTTGGAAGTATCACTCTTTAAATGAAAACAGGGTATTTACTTTAATGTAAATCATGCTTTATGCAAAGATAATTTACTAAGCTCATGAGCAGAAATCCCACCAGGCCTCACATGGACCTAAACTGGGAGCCAGAAGGCTGTTGGGAACCCATGAGCATTCTTTTCCCATTTCTTGCCATTGATTCTGTCTTTGCATGGCTGCTTTTTTCTTTCTCAGCAGCTAACTCTCACCCTTGCTGTGTTACACAGACCATGTGGCCTGCGGAAATGGCCGCCAATGGCATCCAAGTTCACCTGTCACAGTTCCACCCACACTGCATATTACTGTCTTTCTCAGTCCCACTACCAAATTCCCAAAGAAGAGATTCCACTTACCAAGTTTGGTCCATCCCAATACAGCCAGAAGGCAAGGCCATGTATGTATAAATGTAATCACCAAAAATGCATTTCTCTGGGCAAATAAGAAGGGAAGTGGTTATTGTGAGCTTTGTAGACATCACCGAAGGTGTCTGCTTTTGTCTGGGTCATCAAGAACAAAGGATTTGAAGTACCATTTTTTAAAATTTAGATTTTGTGCCAGGCGTGGTGGCTCACACCTGTAATCCCAGCACTTTGGGAGGCTGAGGTGGATGGATCACCTGAGGTCGGGAGTTGGAGACCAGCCTGACCAACATGGAGAAATCCCGTCTCTACTAAAAATACAAAATTAGCCAGGCGTGATGACGCATGCCTGTAATCCCAGCTACTCAGGAGGCTGAGGCAGGAGAATTGCTTGAACCTGGGAGGTGGAGGTTAGGGTAAACCGAGATCGCTCCATTGCACTCCAGCCTAGGCAACAAGAGCGAAACTCCATCTCCAAAAAAAAAAATTAGGTTTTGTTTAAATGAGGCTAAAAGGAAAGGAAATTTTATTTTAGCAACTTAAAAATAAAATTATCAGCTGGGCCCAGTGGCTCACACTTGTAATCCCAGCACTTTGGGAAGCCAAGCCAGGTGGATCGCCTGAGGTCAGGAATTCGCAACCAGCATGGACAACAATGGTGAAATCCTGTCTCTACTAAAAATACAAAAATTAGCCGGGCATGTTGGTGGGCCCCTGTAATCGCAGCTACTCAGGAGGCTGAGGCATGAGAATCGCTTGAACCCAGGAGGCGAAAGTTGCAGTGAGCCAAGATCAAGCCACTGCACTCCAGCCTGGGCGACAAAGTGAGACTGTGTCTCAAAAAAATAAAATAAAATTATCGGTTGTTCCCTTATTATTCCTGTAAACCACAGGCCAGGAAAGTAACATGCATCAGTGAAGTAGGATAGGAATAAAACGAAAGGGAAAAGGCAAGTACTCAAAGTGCTGGAGAAAGCTTACCTATCTATAAAAGAAGGATGAATAGTCAGTTCCAGCTAATTGATGCCAAACTGAATGTCATCCCAAGGTTGGAAAGTTTACTCTTTTTTTTTCCTGAAGGAAAGCTATAAATCTGGTTGTTTACTTAAAACTTTTATATTTTAAAATGTTGTCACATGAATAAAAACTTTCAAACATTATTTGGGCCAAACAAAATACAATTATTGACCAAATGTGGCCTGACATTTAAGACCAACATTTTGCAACTTCTGCCAAGGAAATGCTTCATTCCCAGCTTTTCTCAGTTCTCTTTTTTCTTTCCCATTCTTGTTGTCACCTTGGTAGTTTGGGACACGTGAGCTCATCTTTGAAGTGATCTGGTAACCCCCCAACCTGCTCGCTCACTCTCTGTTTCTCCCTTCTGGACCAATCCAACATCACTGCTCCTGTATCAGTTCTCTTAAACACCGTCTTCATCTTAACACTACCCTTCCTTCAAAAACGTCAGTAAATTTACATCTCCTACTAAATAAAGCCTTTAGCCCGACATTCAAATTCTTTAACAATAGGAGACTTTTGTGTGTGTGTGTATGGTTTAACATCCCCACCTCCCAAGGCTAGTAATTCTATAAAACTAAGCCTTCTTGCTCTTTGTCTCCAAAGTCTTGTTCATGCCTTTCTTTCTATTCTTCCTTTACCACTGTATGTATATCCTGTCTAATTGTCCTTCAAAGCTCAGCCCATATCCCATCTACTGTATGAAGTATTCAGAAGCTATAAGAGCTTCTGTAGGCAGAGGAAAAACTATGTGGCTGAACTGGAAATCCTGGCTCCACCTCTTCCTACTGGTATGGACTATGAAGACAATTTCTTTCAGCTTTAGTTTCTTCGTTTGTATGTAAAGTGTACATAACAATACCTATCTTGATGAATATCGTAAACTAGTATTATACTTACTATTCCCTTATAATCCCATTTCAAAATATTTTTGCCTTTTCCTGAACCTCTAAATATGTGTTATCTACTACATGAGGTATTAGCCACATGTGACTGTTTAAATTTAAATAAATTTTTAAAAATTTAAAATTTTATTCCTCAGTCCCACTAGCCACCTTTCTAGTATTCAGTAGCTACGTATGACTAGTGATTACCTTATCAGGCAGTGCAGAATTATAGAACATTTATCTCATTCACAGAAGGTTCTACTGGACAATGCAGCTCTAGAAACATTACCACTCATAAAGCACTTAGTGCATATTGCCTTGCATTGTCATTATTTGTGTACTATCTTACCTACTAAATTTAAAAATCACATAGTTGGGAATTATGTGATCATGTATTACAAATTTGTTATCTCCCACAGTACCTTACATTCAGGAAGTACTTAACAAATATGTAGTGAATGAATAAATGAACAAGTACCTGGTCGGTTTCTGTGTTGTTATTGTGGAATGGAAAGAAGCTATTAGATCTGAAAGGGACCATACTGATTAGGTGATTGTTTGCATTCATGCATGTACAAGAGTACTTGAATGTTATGCATTCTTTGTGCTACACCTAGAAGTTGTGTATACTTAGCTTAATATATACTAACAACATATTTTTCTATCATGCATTACAAAGAAACATGTATATGCAACATGTTTCCTTTCAGGTGCCCAGATGCAATCAACAGAAATCAATTCTGGCAATTTAGGCAGAAAAGAAAGGTGTTTGCTAAGGGATCCTGGATAGGTCATAGAATCTCTAGGAAGGCTGGAGATTCTGGGCTGTAGGTTAGGAGTGATGCCCAAAACCATACTGCAGGTTAATCCTGCTAAACTATCACTGCTACCTGGCACAGACATCACAGCTTGCACCATTGTCAGAACTCATGGTAAATCACTGCATGCTGCTACAGGGTAGGGTCACTTTGGGAAAATATATTCTGGCGACCACCCTCATTGGAATGAAAGCCTATGGTGTCTCTGCTTCTTTGCTTTATTAACTTCAGATTCAGAGTTTGGAAAAGTAGTGCCTCAACCATGTGCTTATGCCCTAATTGCAAAGCAGGCTGGAAAAGTGGCACTTGACGATTTCAACTTCTATAATTAAAGGATGGGATATTTTTCAAATGTAGAAAGAAGATTTAAATGCTGGTAAGCCAAAAACATTAACAAATATCCACTTTGTAATATAAAATAATTACCAATGGTAAGAAAAAAAAACTAAGCTCAATATGATTAGCTCTTTTTAATTCTTTTTAAATAAGAGTTTCTCATATTGTTATTTTCCTCTCTGTTCATTGAGCACAAGCAGACAAGAACAGGGTAAAATCTATGGAAGAAATCTAAGGTAAAGAATATGGTGTACTCGATTTCAACTTTTTCTGCAGATTTGACACCCAATATCCATGCACTCTCTTGTTTTTTCATATAGAGCATAATAAATTCCTCCTCAGAAGGACAACCTTAAAATCTTACCCAGCTGTTGGAAATCTAGAATCTTTGAGCAATGTGTAGTCCTGTTATATCTAGATGTGGCTTTTCGTATTATAGTGACCTGCAAGCCTGAAAACAAGTTATCTGCCTCCGTTTTCTGACTCTGTTAAATGTAATTTAAATGTATGGTAGCCACAGAATAACTGAAAGAAAAAATCCCATTTAGAAAGGAGAGAATAGGAAACCCAAAACAATCAGTCATCTATAGGAGTTATCAATCTCACTTGGTAGGAATGGCAGAGATTGACAGTAGAGTATGTTTCTTAGTTTATTCATCTGGCAACCCTGGTTCTGTTTTCAGGAAGGTGTTTCTTTGTTGTTTATTCTCTATGGCCATGAAGGTTTGTATTGAAGAGGTGGCTCCATTGCTGTCATAGCCTGCTTCTTTCTAGTACAGGTTTGGAAACTCCATTGGTATCTTACGGGTTCAACAGAATTTTGTAAGGTAAGCTAGTATTTTTTTTCTATACCAGTAGTGCAGAAATTCAGTAGGTTTACAGTCTGTTTGCTTCAGATCAGTTTCAAGTGTGAGTCACTTCAGCCAAACACCTCATTAGACACAGACTTTCAGCCTAACAACTCTGATATTTTAGTTTCTAGCCTCTGTGCTTTACTCACTTCCTTTGCTTTCAACTTAATGGCAGCCACCTTGATATCATCTGAAAAAAAGGATTTGGGTGGGAAGTCAACCCCTTAGTTCAATTTGGCCAATAGGCTCTCTCCTCTTACATGGCAAGGCCTTTTATTTATGCATAGTTTTTTTCCTGTAGATTTATTATAATTTTGTATGTTATTCAGTTTCCAAAACTATGCAGATTATAGGATCTGATTCTTTTTCAATACTGTTTATTAAACACCACTACATGTTGTATACTCTATGGCATAGGCTAATTATGATTCCAGGTTTACACCAAAGTACTCTGACCTACAGAAAGATAAGTTACCTGCCCAAAATTTGCAAATAGTCAAATAGGAACTTGAACTCATATCATCTGATTCTAAAATGGCATGTTCATCCGACCGTAAAGTATTGCCTCAAAATATCTAACTTGAGAGTTATGAAGAGTTTGGTGATATTTCACATCCATTCTTGAGACAGAAACAGGCACAGGTATCAGTGAACTGATGCATGATCAAGTACAGATCTGAAAGTTAAAAAAAAAAAAAGAAAAAGAAAAAAAGAAAAGCCAAGGAGTGGGGTAGTGGATATGCAACTCTATCTAAGTAGTTTAACTGTGGATCAGGAATGGATTATTTTCTAATGGGCTTTTACTTGATCCCCCTTAGGGTAGTAATAACAACATCAGACAAGAAGAACAAGGAAGTACCAAAAAATTACAAATGCCAAAAGAGTAACAATGACAGCTATAGTTTCTTATATTTAAATGTGTTAAGAATACCAAAATGATAAGTCTTACTTTTATGGAAAAAATGTAATTATCTTACTGCAGAAGAGTCTTAACCTTTATTTCTTCATAAGGTCTTACTTCTCATTAAAAGTCGGTATTAACAGTTACAGGAACCCATAATGGGAAACGGGTATGCCTGTCCTCTGGCTTGATACCTCTGTTTTGCAGATGAGGATCAAGACACACAAGAGGTCAAGATCCTTTTCAATTCCACATGTTGGCAAATCCTCAGTTTTTCACGATGTATTCAGTCCTGTTGACAGCTGTGGTATCGTTTGATGAAATCTCTAATTTTTGGTGTGGGTTGGTCCAAAGTGGCACGCTGAGAGATTGAAATGCATATGTGTATTGTAGGGAATAACTTTCTAGCACATTTGTTTCCATTTTTATCATAAATACATGTCACCATCATTTTCATGAAGTCAGAATTTGGCAATGAAAGTGACGTTTCCCCATTTTTCATGAGAGACCAAAAATCGTGAATGATCTGAGTCTCAACACTACCCATAAAACAATGTATTTTAAGTTTATTTGGACATACAAGGAGAACCTGAGATGAGGTTTCAAGTCACTGATTATTCTGGAATTAGAAATTTGTGTCGAAAATACTAAGTGAAGATGGAAGCCCGGCATGCTTTGAGAAACAAGCATAGGTTTTAACATTGCCAAAATTTGAATTCAAATCTCATCTATATCATTAGTCAACTGTGTGAATTGGGCACTTTCCTCATATGGAAAATGATAGTAGTCATCACTGCCATACAATCTTCTTATGAAAACTAGAGATACGTAGATTTTATATCCAAAGCATCTCCACATAGTTGTAAGTCGTGAAACAATAGCTCTTTCCCTCCTTTGTTCTAAATTGAGTAGTTGAGTTTTTTCCCAACTTTTATTTTGAAATATTTTAAATATGAAAAAAGGAATAATACAATGAGCATCCACTACATAGACTGACAGACTTTATTGACTTTATCTTTTATCTTTGTTGCTCTCTTTTCACTCATACACACACATGCATTCACACACATACACCACATACATATGGTATGTATTTTTGCCAAACATTGGAGCATAAGGTAAGTTGCAGACATCATGATAAATCATTAAGTACTTTTAGCATACATCTCAAAATTTTAAAAAATATATATAAACAAAATTAACCCAAAAAACTCTTTATTATCTCATATTCATTCCGTATCAATTTCTTCAGTTCAGTTGTCCCCCCAAAAAAAATGTGTTTTAAAGCTTTTTGTTGTTTTTCTCCTTAATCCAGGATTCAGTCAAGGTTTATTCATTGTATTTGGTTGTTATGCTTTCCCTTTTATTTTTCATGACATTGACTTTTGAAGAATCCAGATAAAACTGTGTTGTAGAATGTCCAACATTCTGGATTTTTTTTTTTTTATCATTCTCTCTATTCCCTATACTTCTGGTAAACTGGAAGTTAGACCTAGAGATGTGATTACATTGAGGTTAAATGTCATAGGTGATATAAACTTGATATAGTCCATCAATAGACACCTAATGTCAAGATTTCTTACTCCTAGGCATGCTACATTTCATCACTTGGTTAAGAGGTGACTGCCAGTTTCTCTCTGTGGAAAAGATTTATTTTTCCCTTTAGAATTACTAAGCAATTTCTGGAGTAATACTTTGGTACCACATGAATATTCTGTTCTCTAAAAATTATCCAATAATTTTAATATCCAGTGCTGACCCTTGCCTGACTCAATTATAACACTGGGACTGAGAATTTTAATTGAATTTTTTTGAAACATAATCAAACTTATAAATACACTTAAAATGTGTATTAAGTCTGTCCTTTTACATTGTGTCATACAGTCTGGATTAATATAGTATTGATAACTTCTTTTCTTTTTTTTTTTAATATTATTATACTTTAAGTTCTAGGGTACATGTGCATAACATGCAGGTTTGTTACATATGTATACTTGTGCCATGTTGGTGTGCTGCACCCATCAACTCGTCAGCACCCATCAACTCGTCATTTACATCAGGTATAACTCCCAATGCAATCCCTCCCGCCTCCCCCCTCCCCGTGATAGGCCCTGGTGTGTGATGCTCCCCTTCCCGAGTCCAAGGGATCTCATTGTTCAGTTCCCACCTATGAGTGAGAACATGCGGTGTTTGGTTTTCTGTTCTTGCAATAGTTTGCTGAGAATGATGGTTTCCAGCTGCATCCATATCCCTACAAAGGACACAAACTCATCCTTTTTTATGGCTGCATAGTGTTCCATGGATAACTTATTTTCTTACATACAGCACTTTCACATATGATGTGACATTTTCTACTTTTCTATAGACAAGTATTTTCAATTTATATATTGTTTTTACTAAAAATAAGTGGATATATTAATGGATATGCGAATACTATTATGAGTCATACTGCATGTTAATTTTATATACAAAGGCAGACAAAAAGTAGTTACAAATGTAAAAGAATATCAGGAATTAGAGATATAAAAAATTTGTTTCCAAGAAGAACGTAAGGAGACATGATGACTAAATGTAATGTGGTATCCTGGATCAGAAAAAGCACTTCAGGTAAAAAACTAAGGACATCAGAATAAACTTTAGTCAATAGTCATATATCAGTATTAGTTCGGTAATTGTCGCAAATTTACCATACCCATGTAAGATGTTAATAATAGGGAAAACTGGATATGGGGGTACCAGAATTCTCTGTACTATCTTTGGCAATTTTCCTGTAAATCTCAAACTATTCTAAAGTCAAATCTTTATTTAAAATTATTTTAATGTGTTTTAAATGTGAATCTGAATTTTAAGAACAATGATTAAATTTTTTTAAACATGCTTATAAAACAAAAGCCATGAAAACAGTTACAAAATAGAATATCAAATTCAGAGTTTTTAACAGAGCTGTATTCAAAATGGCCAATTTTTAAATGATATTGAAAACAAAAAAATAGACAAATTTAAAACTTTTACAAGAAAATGTAGTACTGTCTATTGTATGTATCTGTCAGAATAGGTTGTAATAACAAACAACTAAAAATATTAATGGCTTAACACAAAAAATTTATGTCTCACTCCTGCTACATGTCCATTGAGAATCCTATGTGTGGCTGTACTCAGGCTGATGGAAGGAGACATAGTGAGTCATACATACATCAGCTGCTAAATCTTCCACCCTGAAGTTACATGGGTTAGTTTTGCTCACATTTCATTGGACAAGCAAGCTACATGACCACACCTAACTTCAGAGGTGGGAATAAGTACATGAATACATGAATAGCCCTAACATCTACCATAGTTATGACCTGTGCTTGAAGCTCACCATGCTGTAGCTATTCGATACATAACTTTTATAGTATTAAATAGTTGTGACAAAGCTTTTGGAATGAATGGATACATGTTAAAGTCTGAAACAATTTTGAGTGTCAGTTGTTCATTTTTAATTTCAAGTTTATTTTAATTGTAAATGCAGAGCCTGGATTAGCCCAAACGAAATTGTTGGCTCTTTGTCTTTATTTTGTTTAGACTTTTAGAGATTTGAATTATATTTATGATAGTAGCAAGACCTGAGAAACTAAGTGTATGAGCTTTTACACGTAGTTAGAGTAATCCACGACAGTGTCCCCATATTGAGGTCTTGCAGGACCAAATAGATAAATAAATCAACATCTTTCATATCTTGATATAAAATCTGCTGATGGGAGGGAAGTTATAAAATCTGCTGATGGGCACTATTTACAATAGCAAATACTTGGAACCAACCCAAATGCCTATCAATGATAGACTGAATAAAGAAAATGTGGCACATATACACCGTGGAATACTATGCAGCCATAAAAAAGAATGAGTTCATGTCCTTTGCAAGGACATGGATGAAGCTGGAAGCCGTCATTCTTAGCAAACTAACACAGGAACAAAAAACCAAACACCACATGTTCTCACTCATAAGTGGGAGTTGAACAATGAGAACACATGGGCACAGGGAGGGGAACATCACACACTGGGGCCAGTTTGGGGGTAGGGGGCAAGGGGAGAGAGAGCATTAGGACAAATACCTAATACATGTGGTGCTTAAAACCTAGATGATGGGTTGATTAGGTGCAGCAAAGCACCGTGGCACATGTATACCTATGTAACAAACCTGCATGTTCTGCACATGTATCCCAGAACTTAAAGTAAAATTTAAAAAAAAAAAAAAAAAAAAAAACTGCTGATAGGAGAGAAGTTATGTCTACAGAGTCTACCACAGAGGTTGATGAAGGTGCTGGAGACAATTGTTATATTTAAATTTTAGGAATTAAAGGAGCAAGGTGGAAGAGAGTAAAAGTACAATTTAGAATTATTAATGATTCTTAAAGATGAAAAAGTCTTCTACCAAAGACAAACTAGCCACTCAGGACCTCAACTTTCTCATTGCTGCAATAAGGGAGTGCATAAACTACATAGATATACTGGCTACCCAAGATTACTTCCTAAAATCTGCGAGTCAATAATTTTAGAAATTCTCATTATAATGCATTTTTAATTATTTAAATGTAACACAAATGGTTTTCTAAATTATACTAACTCTGAGAAATGGTAATTATGAATAAAATGCAAAAATAGCAACTTGTTAAAGCATATAAATTGTAGTCTAAACTAAAATGTAAAGTCAGTTTTCATAATCTGCCAACTATTCTTCATCCTGTTTCCATAAATCATTTTGCATACTGACATTGAGAAAATCCTGAATCCAAAGTAAGTCTGTCTGCAGTAGATGAGACCTTGCAGGTGGGAGCAACCAGGAATGGGTTATGTGAATCCAAGATTTGAAAGGAGGTCACTGTGACATTAAGTTTGACAGTACATTGTAAGCCCTGCCTTGGGTGGGGCTTACAACAGTTTCCAAGTCAGTAGCAGAAAGGATCTTTTTGTTTTTGTTGTCAAGTAACTCAAAAGGTTTTCTGGTTTCCAGATATTATTAGGGGAAACTGACCCTTTGGTCTTTTGTTTAATCAAATGGCTTTACTGAGGGTGCCAGGTAAATGAGTCATCAGACTAAGCAGAGCAGAATAACAAGGACACCTCCTGTGTTCTGCTTTCTGCCTGTGATATTTTGCAGTTCAAGAATTTGATTTTTACCTGCAGGCATCTTCTCCAAATGTACTTTGGCTTAAAATACCTAATACCAAAATGAGTGATTTAAGGCCTCAACAACAACACCATCTGGGCCTTACCTGAGTATTTTTTGATGTTTCAGTGCACACACACATACACACATTATACATATATGTTTATGTATGCATGTGTATATTTATATGTATGTGTATACTTTTTAAAATGTACACTTTTTAAAATAATGGCTAAGTTTTTACAGTTTTGATGGTCCACCCCTAAGTCATAATAGGATATTTTAATAAGTCTCCTCATTTAAAAAACTTATCTACAAAGGACTCAGAACTTACTGTATTAGTTTTATATTACAGTGTAACAATTATCACAAATTTAACAACTGAAAACAACACCCATTTATTAATTCAGAGTTCTGTAGGTCACAAGTCTGGCACGATTGGCTGGGTTTTCTTTCTAGAGCATCACATGGCTGAAATGAAGATGTTGCCTGGGCTGAGTTCTTGTCTGGAGGTTCTAGGGGAGAAAATCAGCTTTCAAGGCCCTTTAGGTGGTGGACAGAACCCAATTCTTTACAGTTGCAGGCCTGAAGTCACTCCTTTCTTGCTGTCAGCCAGGCATCACTCTCAGCAGCTACAGGCTGCTCTCACATCCTTTCCACGTGGCCCCTTCCCTCTTCAGGCAGACAGAGGTACATTGAATTTTCTTGTGTTTCACATCTCTCTGATTTCCTCTTCTGGAACCAGCCAGAGAAAGCACTCTGCTTTGAAAGGGCTGGTGTGGTTCAGTTAGGCCCATTCAGATAATCACCCTTTCTTTAGGTTGACTGATTAGTAACCTTAATTACATCTGCAAAATCCCTTTTACATGTAGAGTAACATAATCATGGGTATCATCTTAGAGTTCTCCCTACCACATTTTCTTTATGTAGACCTTCACCATTATGTAGATTCAGTTTTTAAGTTAAATAACATGACAAATCATTTGGAACATTAAATGTGAATCATGGTAATGAATGACATTCAAGTTAAATTAGTTTTACTGTGAATGTAGCTAAAGATTTTGTGGTGCTGAAAAATTAATTGTAAAATAAGCCTATAAATGTATTTGATAATGGAACATTGAAAAAGACATGTATTAATGGGCTACTATAAATGTTCAGTATATTTTTGGATTTATTTGATTATGTCAGATGATAGTGACTAGCGTATCTCCTCAATGTATGGTGTTAGTCATGGTCTCGGTTATGCATTAATACACAAACTCATAGACATTAGAACTCAAAGATATCAGAAATCATCTGCCCTCCTCCCCCTCCCTTTTTCATAAATGAGGAGCCAGAGACTCAGAGAGGGGATGTGACTCAGAGAGGATAATAGATAGAGCTCACAAGTTAGTGGTAGAGTCAGGCCTAGAATACTTAGTTTCAAATTCCCTCTCTGGTAATAATAACAGTACAATTAACTGAAGCTTTTCTATGCATCAGGCACTATCCTAAGTGCTTTAAATGTATTGTTTTCCTTGATACTCACAAAAATTCCTACCTCATTCCTAATGAGATAGGCTTATTATTGTTGTCATTTCAGTTTGAGGAAACTGAGTCACAGAGCGGGTATGTAACTTGCTTAAGTGTCACCCACCTTATAAATGGTAGAGTGGAGACTAAAAGAGAAGCAGTTTGATGATCCCAGGACCTGACTCCTTCACTGTGCTCTGCTTTTCCCACCCCACTAAGCTGCTTCTAATAGGGCCTTCCATATGCAATTACAGCATTAGCACAGGATAATCTCCATAGACAGCTGCACAAGCTCCCCATTTAGTTATATTCTGACAATGAAGTACTGAATAGCAGAAAATTTGGAGTCTGGGAACTGTCTACAAATGCTGGTTCTGTCACTTACTATGTTGCTTCAGGGAATTATGTAAACTTCTGGGGCCCTTAGATGCTATATCTGTAAAATTGGGATTTTTAGCATCGTTATGAAGGGGATACATGTAAGAAGCAATCTGTAAACAAAAGAATTACATGCTGATCATATTATTCTTTGACAAATGGTGCTGGTTCTCATAACCCTATAATGGCAGATTTTCAAGTCGCTTTCGCTGTAATAGAGTCAGACCTTAAATTAAAAACTGTAGATCTTTGACATTGCAGAGGCTGTGTTCTGAGATATTTCAGAATCTCATTTCCTTTCTAAGTCATATGTTTCTTGTACATATCCTCATTCCACATGCTCAAATTTCACTGAAGTTTTATGTGTCACTTGATGGCAATTTTTTCACAAGGGCACTGTTCACAGGAAATGAACATTAAAGCTACATGGAGAGACACACTTGTACAAAATTGTATTACTTCTTGCTTGGGGTGTGTGTTTGTTTGTTTTTGAGACAGAGTCTTGCTCTGTCACCCAGGCTGGAGTGCAATGGTGCAATTTCAGCTCACTGCAAACTCTGCCTCCTGAGTTCAAGTGATTCTCCAGTCTCAGCCTCCCAAGTAGCTGGGATTACAGGTATGGGCCACCACACCCAGCTAATTTTTGTATTTTTAGTAGAGACAGAGTTTCACCATGTTGGTCAGGCTGTTTTCAAGTGATCCACCTGCCTCAGCCTCCCAAAGTGCTGGGATTACAGTTGTGAACCATCATGCCCAGCTTACTTTTTGATATAGTTATTTGAGGACTGCTCAAATGAAATCATAAATAATTAACTTCATAAATATCAGGATGTACTCTGCATTCTCATTCTTTCATTTCTCCTTAACATTCTCCCTCATTTTTTAAAACATAGATGTGCAGTTTTGGGGTGGGGGTGGGGGCTTGGTGGTTGTTTTGTTTTTTCCTACACCATTTGAAAGTAAATTGCAGAGTATATAACATTTCAGGTCTAAATACTTTAGCATGTATCTCCTAATAAGAAAATTCTTTATAATACATGTCATTATTCACCTTAAAAAATAACAGTTTTCTAATATCTAATGTCAAATGCATATTCAAATTTACTTTTATACTGTTTTGCATATAGAATTTCTTGTTTTGCTTTCCCAAACAAGAAGTTCGAGTACACTCATAACATTTGATGGTTAAATTTCTTTGATATATTTTAATCCAGAATAATTCCCTTACCTTATTTCTTTGTTTGTTTTCATTATATTAACTTCTTTTAAGAGACTAGGTCAACTCTCTTGAACAGTAGTCCATGTTCTGGATTTCTCTGATTGTTTTGTGTATGTGTGTCTATCATATATCTTGTTACTCTATCACCTGTTTTTGAAAATTTGAAGTTGGCTCCAAAGATCTGATTAAAAACAGGTTGCATGTTTTTGTCCAGAACAGCTTGACAAGTGATACTGTGTATCTTATATCCGGAGGTGCATATTATTGTCCCCTCTTAGTGCTACTAAGTTTGATCACTTGATTAAGATGGTGGCAGCTGGTCTCCCAGTGTTAAAGTACTTTTTTTTTCCTTTAACAATTAGAATAATTTATGGAACAATTATTTGGCCCATATGAGTATCCTTTCTACAACCTTTCATCTAATAGTGTTAGCCTCCCTTGATGAGCCTTGCTTATATCATTTATTCCAATGGAGGTTGCAAATTGGTAATTTTTAAATTTTATTCCTTTTACATTTACTAATATTATGCTGTAAAGAAGATCTTTCCCTCATTAGTAGGGGATGTTTTATATCTTGTTACAGTTCATATCAGTACAACATGTTTACCATCAGTTATCTAAAATATCAGCCTTAGATTGTGGAACTGAGTTACAGATCAGTCATAATTTATATTTCATATATACTCTTTAAAGCATTTTGGTGTACATTAATGTTGGAAGTAGAGAATGGATGAAATTTAAAGCAGTATTTCAAAATGGTAATTACTTGTAAGAGACCTGGTGAAAAGAGATTTCAACAAATCACTGGCAATATCAGCAAATATTTATAGACCTAAAAATAACTTACTGCCGGGTGCAGTGGCTCACGCCTATAATCCCAGCACTTTGGGAGACTGAGGCGGGCGGATCACAAGGTCAGGAGTTCAAGACCAGCCTGGCCAACGTAGTGAAACCCCGTCTATACTAAAAATACAAAAAATTAGAAGGGCATGATGATGGGTACCTGTAATCCCAGCTACTCAGGAGGCTGAGGCAGGAGAATCACTTGAACCCGGGAGGCAGAGGTTGCAGTGAGCAGAGATCACGCCACTGCATTTCAGCCTGGGCAACAGTGCAAGACTCTGTCTCAAAAAAAAAAAAAAAAAAAAAAAGTTATTAATACCAGACACTAAAAGAGCTACCTGTATGGTCATATCCCAAAAAGCTGTCAATATTCACAGTGTGGATAAATATTTAAGCCTGAGAAGAAGTAATCAAGTACAAATCATTTGTACTATCACCCTCTTGCTCAAGCTTTGGTAGCCTGTCAACTTTGCATCTCAACACTCATAGCTTTTGTAATTTGGGCTCAATTTTTTGTGGAACCCACTCCCCCATTACTTTACATGTGCTTTGGTCATTGCACCTCCCTTAAATGCACGTGGCTATCCCTATCTTTGCACCTTTGCCCATGCCGTTTCCCTTGCTTACGAAGCTCTCTTCTCACCTCTCGTTAAGTCCCAATCTACCTATTTTTCATGCCCAGCTCAAATCCCACACCCTCTATGACACACCTTCTTCCCTGACCTCTCCAGATAGTACTTCCTATCTGTGTCACATCTGTAGTACTTGACTCAGTTTCCTGTTTGCTCTTCTAATTGGTTTCTATTAGTAAATCACATCACCAAACTATTAAAGATCCTTGAGGACGTGACTGTCCGTGAACAAAAATTAAAAATCTCTTTTCACATTATTTTGGTGGGTTCTTGCATTCCCCTTGGGGTATCTAAAGTTACCAAGAGATGTGAAACTGTTGGCAAACTAGGCTCTCTCCTTTGTGTAGATTCTTTTTCCTTCTAATATCTATCACCCTACAAAAACAGACTTTCCTGTAAAAGTTAAGACTGGAATTTGAGGATTACTCACCATCTGTTTCTTTGTAAATTGTGTGAAGGCCTGGTTCTTTTACTATGATTAAAAGAAAGAGGAAAATATGGTGGGCAGAAATTAATCTGGCATTTAAATATTACAATGAAAACAAAAGATAGGCATAAATTAACCTGGCATTTAAGTATTACAATGAAAATAAAGCTTTTTTTTCCTTATGTTGAATCTTTTTGTTACATTAACAATTTGAACACTGTTTTAAATGGAAATAAAACAATGGTGTTTTGTGCTTACAGATTTTTTAGAAAATCTTCATCCCACTCAACATGACATTGTTTAAAATTGTTTTAAATACCTTTTCTTTCTGTCTCCTTAAAAAGAGCACTTTGTATTTACACAGTTCTTTGCATCTGATGATCTGAGAGCCTTGGCTGATATTTCTTACCAGATAGTGATGACAAAGCTGTTACACTTTTTGTTTCTATCTCTGCAGAAGCAGGAGGTAAAAAACTAAGGAGCACTGTCCAAAGAAGTACAGAAACAGGCCTGGCCGTGGAGATGAGGAACTGGATGACTCGACAAGCAAGCCGAGAGTCTACAGACGGCAGCATGAACAGCTACAGCTCAGAAGGAAAGTGAGTGAGGCCGCATATGATGTGTGTCTCCTCCGCGCCTCACCTGTCTCACTCTCTGTGCTTCCACAGAGACTTTCTAACTCTCATGCTCTTCAGAACCACTTGAATTTTCACTGGTTAATTTCCTGTGAAGAGAACTTTGCTCACCTGCCACTGAGCAATGTGACGTATCTGGCTTTTTATATCAAGTGAAATAGATTTAAGAATAAAGTGTTTTGCCTTAATGGCAAGTTGCTAAAATGTAACTCTTACAATGGAATGCAAATACAGTATTTTGCCCTAGCTTGAAATAATATATAAAAGCCCAAAAATAATAAGCATGCATGCCATACCATGTGAACAATGCTAGTTTTAAGAATCTCTATCCTGAGAATGATTGCTAAAAAATATGGAATGCTGGTGTATACTTAGTTCCATGTTGTAACACACAACTATAATTATTTAATTATATTAAATATAACAGCCAAAAAGAAATGCCACCAAAAAAGTTGGGGAGCCTTTTACATGGTTATCATGTAGCTTTCCTTTGAATCAACTGCCTCAGATATTTTTAAAGCGTCTGTAGCTTGTGTAGTTCTGTCACCAACAAATTAATAGTACTTAGCAACTAAAGATCTGGAAGTGGGGCTGTAAAGGACATTAATAAAGGAAAATGGGGTTTACTGGCCTCAGTGTCATCACCATGGAAGTATTAGATGTTTAGATAACCTATGTGTGGCCAGTTTACAGATGTGAGGCCATAGGAGCTGTTGGCACAGTATGAATGGTATGTCTCAGGATAATTTGTCTAGCATGATAACATAAATACAAGAGCTATAAATGGTTTCTATACGTTTGTAAGTAGGCTTATACGGGATACTTATAGAAACAGACTAAAACATTTGTATTAACTGAATATTTGAGAGTTGAGGTCGGGGGGAGAAATAGATTCGCTATTCATTAAAGAAGTCTAAAAAGAGAGGGAAAATCAACTGAAAAGTAAACGTGCACTGAGCACTAATCATTGCAAAGAACTACGTTAGGTACTGTTAGGGATATAAAAATGTTTACACTACAGCCCTTGCTCCAGATGTTTATAGTCTTATTGGAAAAAGAGGATGAATACCCATAAATTCATTCAACAAATATTACCATATCCTCCAGTGGGCCAGTCACCGTGCTGTACATTGGAGATATAAGTCATAGTGGGGAGGGAGTAAATCTCCATGGCTAAGATCATGGGGTTTGCAGTCATATAGGCCTGGTTCTCTCAACTGGGTCTTTTCTTTTCTTTTGTTTCCTTTTCCCTTTCCTTTCCTTTCCTTCTGTAGAACTTTCAGGTGCCTATTACAATATTCCAGGCTTGGTTCTAGGTGCTAGAGATACAGCAGTGAACAAAGCAGACGCCACTCCCCATAAAATAAAATACTGTCCTCACATTTACACTCTAATAGAGAAGACAAACAACAAGAAAAATTGTTAAAATGTATATAAAAGAAAAACTAGTAAAATATATAGTAGAAGGCCGGGCGCGGTGGCTCAAGCCTGTAATCCCAGCACTTTGGGAGGCCGAGACGGGCGGATCACTAGGTCAGGAGATCGAGACCATCCTGGCTAACATGGTGAAACCCCGTCTCTACTAAAAATACAAAAAACTAGCCGGGCGTGGTGGCGGGCGCCTGTAGTCCCAGCTACTCGGGAGGCTGAGGCAGGAGAATGGCGTGAACCCGGGAGGCGGAGCTTGCAGTGAGCTGAGATCCGGCCACTGCACTCCAGCCTGGGTGACAGAGCGAGACTCTGTCTCAAAAAAAAAAAAAAAAAAAAAAAATATATATATATATAGTAGATTAGATAGCATACGTGCTAAGGAGAAAAATACAGCAAGGAAGAAAGATGATCAAGAGGTTGGAGGTAAGATGTGACACAGGATAGATGGGGAAAGGGGAAAGGAGATACTCGAATGAAGATCTGAAGGAATTTAGTGAGCAGAGGGATATCTGAAGGAAGAACATTCTAGGATGAAGATTGCTTCAGTAGCCCTGAGGCAGGAGCTGGCCTAGTGTCAGCAGTGAGGAGGGCAGCACTGGGGAGGAAGGGTGAGAGCAGTAACGGACGAGGAATTAGGGCATGTGGCAGGGGTGAGGACAGCTTATATAGACTTTATGTATTGTAAGGACTCTGCTCTTACTGAGTGGGGTGAGAAGATGTTGGATGGTTTTGAGCAGAGGAGTGACAGGATCTGACTTCTGTTTTTGGCAGATCAGTCTGAATGCTGAGCGGGCAAGGGGCCAGGACAGCAAGGGCAGCAACAGGGAGAGCATTCACAAGGCTACTACAGGAATACAGAAGCTAGGGAATGGTGGCTTGGACCAGAGTGTAGCGTTAGTGAGGTCAGATTCTGAATGTGTTTTGACAGTAGAACAAGTAAGATTTATTGGTGTGTTTGATGTGGGTAATGAGAGAAAAGATAGTATATTTGTTTGCCAAGGCTGCCTTAATAAAATACGCAGGCTGGGTGGCTTAAACAACAGGAATTTATTTTCTCACAGATCAGTAGGCTAGAAGTCCAAGATTAGGGTGTCCGCAGGTTTGAGTTCTCCTGAGGCTTTTCTCCTTGGCTTGCAGATGGCCACCTTCTTGTGATATCTTCTCACAGCTTTTTCTCTGTGCGTACCTACTCCTGGTGTCTCTTCCTCTTCTTACAAGGACATGGGTCATATTGGATTAGGGCTCCATGCTAATGGCCTCATTTAACCTTCTCTCTTTAAAGGCCTTATGGCCAAATACAGACATATTAAGGGTTAGGGCTTCAACATAAGAAATTTGGGGTGACATCATTCAGTCCATGACAGAGAGGAAGGAAGACAGATGGCTCCAAGGTTGAGCAGTTGGAAGAATGAAGAATGAAGTTACCATTTATCAAGATGGGAATCTTTTGACAGGACCAGAGTTTGGATTTTTTGTTTGTGTGTTTGCAGTGGGGGAACAAGAGCATGGGGAGAGTCCGTTTTAACAATTTGACTTTCAGGTGCCTATTACATATCCAAGCAGATGTGTAGACTAAGCAGTTGGAACATAGGTCTGTGGCCCAAGGGAGAGATCCAGGCTGGAGATGTCAATCTAGGCAATAGCAGCATAGATGGCATTTAAAACCATGAGACTGGATGAGATTATCAAGGGAATTCAGACATAGAAAAAAGATAAGAGGTCAAAGAATCGAGCTCCAGTGTTTAGTGGCAGAACTAGCACAGGAGGTTAAGGCTGAATGGCAGAAGGGAAAAAAGGGAAACCAGGAGACTAGAGTGTGCAGAAAGCAGTGGGAGACAGTGCTTCAAGGAGGAAGGGGCAAGGTCAGTTGTGTCAAATGATCAGAGAATTTTAGTGGAGTGGCAACAATGAAAACATGATTAGACTTTCAAGAGAGAATGAGAGGAAAGAAATGGAAGACAGCACATAGAGACAATTATTTCAAGGAGAGAAATGGGGTAGTAACTGGAGAGGGAAATGGGGTCAGGAAAGGGATTTTTTTATATGGTGGAAGAAATAACAGCATATTTGTATGCAGATGGGAATGATCCAGAAACATTTCTTCATGTATGAAATAGGAGAAATAATAGAATGTATCATAGTGCAGCTAAGAGGATTAAATATGATAAAGCCTGTGATGGAGTAAGTGCTCAATATGTGCTGAGTGTTACTCATAGAAATCACAGTCTGCCCTTGCGACCAAGGAAGAGAAAGGCTCACCAGCAGAAGCCTGCAGTGCGGTGTGACAGGTGCTTCTGGTGTCATACGTGGGCTGCTGAGAGTACGAAGGAAGAGCCCTGGGAGGTGGAGCGGGGTGTTTGGATCCAGTAAATATAAATGGCAAAATAATAGGACTAGTTTTGCCACAATAACGAGGCTAGAATGAAACCAAGCTTCCTTGAAAATAAATAGGGATTGGGGATTTAATCTCATATGTTATTTTGCTTTCAGTCTGATTTTCCCTGGTGTTCGCTTGGCCTCTGATAGCCAATTCAGCGATTTCCTGGATGGCCTTGGCCCTGCTCAGCTGGTGGGACGCCAGACTCTGGCAACACCTGCAATGGGTAAGGATTTCTGCCACATGATTTCACTATTTTGTTTTAGATTATTGAAAATGAAATTCTCTAAATTTGATAGAATCTTCTCTCTCTCTCTCCCTCTTTTTTTTTTTTTTTTTTTTTTTTTTTTTTTTTTTTTTTTTTGGACAGAGTTTCACTCTGTTGCCCAGGCTGAAGTGCAGTGGCATGATTATGGTTCACTGCAGCCTTGACCACCTTGGCTCAAGAAATCCTCCCACCTCATCTTCCCAAGTAGCTGGGACTACAGGCACACGCCACCATACCCAGCAAATATTTTGACTGTTTTTTTTGTAGAGACAGGACCTCACTGTGCTGACCAAGCTGGTCTCAAACTCCTGGCCTCAAGCAATCCTCCTGCCTCCACCTCCCAAAGTGCTGGGATTACAGGCATGAGCCACTGGGCTCAGCCCAATAGAATCTGTAACAATATTATCAACAGGAATCAAGACCTTAGATTTTAGCAATAAAAAATTTTTAACCATTATTTCTCTTTTAATTTTAATGCTTTTTAAAGGAAGATATTATTGATAGAATTTTAAGTATATTTGAATTTAAGAAAATATATGGGAAATGATGAAATGATGTTAAACCAAGGTCTTTGACTCAAGTATTTTCCTTAGTGCATTTGTATATTAAAGCATATTTGTTTCTTCCTCCTTCCATTAGGTGACATTCAGGTAGGAATGATGGACAAAAAGGGACAGTTGGAGGTAGAAATCATCCGGGCCCGTGGCCTTGTTGTAAAACCAGGTTCCAAGACACTGCCAGGTAAAAACAAAAGAGAGTTTTCTATTATTGTCCATAATCCATATTGTTTCAACTTAGAGACCTTTTGATTGGTTTAGACCTTTGATTTAGTTAATCAAGGTTATTAATGGATAGTCCATTATGACTGGTTTGGGGCTGGAGTCATTTGTATGTTTATCCTGAATGAGTGTTCAATGAGGATGATCCGGTGGGGATAATGTAAGTTGTTAAATAAGTACATACATAGTAGAAACCACTGCAAAATAAAAACCATCCCACTTAGAAAATTCATTTTGTCACACCGTGTACACAACGAGTTCTTTTTTCTCATTAGCTAGTCTTTTGTGTTATTCTTCAGTTTCTCTAGAGCTTCAAAATTCTCCTCAGGAATCCATAAGGCTCTGGAATTAGAATAAAAATAGATGCAGGCTCCAAAAGTAGCATAAGCTATGTATGCTGGATATTCTAATTATAAGACTTTTACTTCCTATAATCTGAGGAAAGAAGGGCACTATTATAACTTCTTATGCTACATATTTCGTACTGAAATGTCATTATAATCTAAGGCGCTTGAAGCCATGGAAGGTGCCACAGTGCTCCAAATACATTGTGTAGAGATTGTTTGATAAGATGGATAAAACAATTCCTGAGGATTCTGAAACTTGATTTCTAGCCTCAGCATCTCTACTGATTGACTTGTAATTTTGACTCCTAACTTTTCTATTTCTAGCTTCAGCATCTCTACTGATTGACTTGTAACTTTGACTCAACTTTTCTATCCTTGCAGAAAGTTTTAATTATATAATCTATTGTATAACCTTGCACTGGTGATTAAGACAGTTGTGTTTATATATCTTAGAGCTAGTCAACTCATTCTGCTATAAAGAATATCATGATTTGTACATGCATAAAAAGTGGTTTTTAAGAAGTGTCTGTTGGATAAATTTTAAGCCATAGATTTTCTAATTAGTTGCCTCTTAGCTAATTTGATCAATATCACATGAAATTCCACTACTGTTATACCCACACCACCACCAATAAATAAGTACTTTTGAGTGATAATCACTATTTGTGGGGATGAGTGAATGAAACAATATAGCTTCAAGCATGTTAAATAGATTTAAGTATTGATAAATTAAAGACTGAGTAGGACATCTCTCAGGACTGGAAGCATTTCACTTTATTTAATGCAGTGTGTAAACCTGTATAACCAGTTGATGAAAATAATAATAATAAACTCAGGGCCTATGTTAACATCCCCTAAAACTCTCTGAGAGACACAGTTATCCACTGTTTACCTAGTGATTTTGACAGAATGCGGCTAGGCCAGTGGCATGATTGCTAGCTCTTTCAGCCAAAGATTAAACTGTGGTAAAGGTCACTGTGAGTTGGCCATTTCATGTCCATAGTTTATCGCTTATTCTCCTCTATCTTTTCTTTCCCAAGCACCATATGTAAAGGTGTATCTGTTAGATAATGGAGTCTGCATAGCCAAGAAGAAAACAAAAGTGGCAAGAAAAACGCTGGAACCCCTTTACCAGCAGCTATTATCTTTCGAAGAGAGTCCACAAGGAAAAGTTTTACAGGTATCTACCTAATTGTTTATCCCTTACCTAAGAAAGTATTTTTCATGGAGTCAGACGTTATACCCCAAATCTTTTCTGTTGTATTCTTTTATGTTCCTCACAACTGAAATTCTTTGGAAACTTTTCAAAGCGGTGACCAGTGCTGTAAAGCAATATACGTTGTCATTTTCTTTAAAGTGATTTATAGACATGCAAATCTCCACCACACATAAATTCCAGTCTCTCTGGATTTCTTATGACCTTAATGCTTCAGTATAATTTCCCCAATGTACCTTTAGATTCCACTAGTTAAAGACAACTATTTCATTATACAGATTTTAACTTGATATTTGATGTCAGAAAATTAAGTGAATGTACTTTAGTATTTTAATATATTTTACAACTTTTTCTATTTACACAGTTACACTGACATCACTCTACTTTTTATTTTGCCAACAGATCATCGTTTGGGGAGACTATGGCCGCATGGATCACAAATCTTTTATGGGAGTGGCCCAGATACTTTTAGATGAACTAGAGCTATCCAATATGGTGATCGGATGGTTCAAACTTTTCCCTCCTTCCTCCCTAGTAGATCCAACCTTGGCCCCTTTGACAAGAAGAGCTTCCCAATCATCTCTGGAAAGTTCAACTGGACCTTCTTACTCTCGTTCATAGCAGCTGTAAAACTGTTGTCACAGCAACCAGCGTTACAAAAAAAAAAAAAAACAAAAACAAAAAAAAACAAATCACAGGTTGCAAACCCTGGTAACACTGCATGCTTAATGTTGTGTCTTCTGAGCCTGTTTCTAGGGATACAAAGCGATCCTGTGTTCTCAGAGGAAGTTGCACACATTGTGCCCTAAAGAAGGCCCTCAGGTGAAAGAGCAGAGCTGTGAAGAACTATCAGGTTTGGAATTCAATGACATTCGAGTTCTGGTCCAATCTGAAGCCATGGATTAATCTCAAAGAATCAGTCAGTTTCATGCAACAGAAGCCCTTTTCAATGGCACCTTTATATTTTTATCGTTCCTTTTTCTTCATTTATCTAACCCCAAAGCCCTGATATGCCACAGAAATGGAGCTATACAGCCATGAAGCCGTGTTACAGGTCAAGGAGTGAAATCCTAGGAAGCATCAGGTGAAAAGTAGGAGACCAAAGAAGTGGTCAGGAACAATCATCAGCCCTCCTCTGGCCGGGGATCAGAGCAGTCTGTCCAGCAGGAAGAGTGGCAGACTCTGTAGCTCCACAGGCACGTCCTTTACTAATGCCGAGATGTGTTGGACTCTGAAAAGCAAAATTCTGTGGCTACACTGTACTGAATGAAATTAAAGAAACTTTTTTTGCATGGACACAGATTAGCTGAATACTTAAATTATTTTCTTGGGGCTGCAACTTGCAAAAAATAAAAATAAAAATCAGCCATTTTCAACAGTTTATATTATTTTTAAAAATAAATTTCACTAGTGCATGGTTTTAAAAAGGAGAGAGAATGCAACAGGGTGATACAAAGATACACCATGTTTATTCTTTAATCATAGTCTGTGTTTTGGCAGACATTACAAATGGAAATACTTTCTAGAAGATATTTAAAATTCTCTTTATGTGACAAATAAGTATAATATATTCAATTTATCTCCATCTTAAACATACAAATCTTATGAAGTTCAATATGTGCAAATTTTTCACATCTTTCTCCTCTCACTTTTCCTCTTCTCCCTCTTTTAATCTTTTCTTTCTCCCTGCCAGAGTGAACCTTACACTAAAAAATTACAAGTTGTGATCTGATCCTCTCTTATACCCCATGTTTAATTCAGAGCTGTAGATGCCTCTGAATTTGCAAATTTCTCAAGGGAAAAATAATTTTAAGAGCTTTCTTTATTGCAAGCATGTTGAAAAGGATTTTGCAACATGACTTGGGAGTACATTAAAGTAAGTCAGCATGTATTTGAAAAAGAAGATATTTGAACTTTTGCAGTTTATTGTACAGTGCATGGTATTTTTTTTTTCACCTTTAAAATTCCGTTTACAGGAAAATTCTAAAATCATGTTGCCATTGTGATGTCCAATAAATTTGTTTTTAGCACCAGCATTATTCATACAGGGATTAAAGTATTATTTGTAGAAGGTCTTAGGTTTTGTTTGTTTTTTAATCAGTTAAAGCAATTTCTTTAGTCAGTTTCCATTTACTATGTGAATAGAAACACTGCTAAAAATTGGGAGCCCTGAAACACAGGGCTGTTTATTCATTCATTTTTCTGTAGTAAAATTCAACTTTTCACAAATTATATTTCTAAAGAAATATAGCAAACATAAATCTGCAACAATTTTAAAGCTCCAATTTTTTGGTGACTCAAAGAAAGTCAGTATGCCTATTAATAGTTATTTGATGCCATCACCAAAAGTCTATGTGAAAATTTCCTAAAGTCAAAACCCCTGCCTTTGGTTTTACAGACAGTTATTACCATTGGGTGGTGCTGCAAGGTCAAATTTCTCCTAAGTTCCCCTATTTAGAGGAAAAGTCACTGGTTATTGTAATAAACCACCCATGGTTCTTTATGTACATTTTGATAACACATTATTATAGCTTGATTTTAATTCTTTGCTTTAATTTTTGAAATCCACATCTCATTTGTTTAAGGCCATGCACAAATTTTTTTTTAGTTCAGTGCTGACCATTAAAAACTATCATGCTTGATACGGTGCAAAAGTTAAAATGAGTATCACTAAAAATGCCTTCTCTTTATGTGGTGCAATATGAAATACACCAAGACTGTGTCTTGACATTCTGATGGACCCAGGTAAAGTTGTTAAAAGAATGAATAAAACTTTATTAAAATAATTTAGACACCTGTGTGCTAGCAACAATTGATTTAATAGACCTAGAGTGTCTATACTATCCCTTAGAATAAAGGTTTATGATTTTCCTGATACTAAGATGCAGTCACATAATCTTTTGTGCATATTCCTATACAAATTGTTTCTAATTTTAATAAGAAGGACATGACTGTATGGAATATTTGTACATACTTGTCATTATGCAGTATTTATTTAAAAGTTGGTGTTTGTTTTTTTTAATTTTCACATCTGCACCTCGACTTGTGGTTTAGTCATGTAACTAGCACTATGCCAGTGACCGTTGTTGCCCTGTACATAGTATGTTTGAAAAGTAAAGGGAATTCCAGTTGGAAAAAAAGGGCAGATGAGTCCTGTAATGAACACCAACTAATGTAAATCAAATTCATTCTGGTGATGGTATTTAACACTTTAAATAAAACATTTTCTTTACAGACATCTGCAGTGCTTTCTCTGACTTTTCTCCCCACATAGCCCTGAGCCTGCTACAGCTCGTTCCCTGAACTCATGTATCATTTAAAGAATGAAATCACCGTCTCCTACTTCTCAATAACATAAGTAGACTGCTGGTCTTAGCAATAGCCCTCAGTAGAGCACTTCTTCAAAATGCCAAAAGATTTCTGCTCACACTATTAAAAGTTGCTGTATTTTAAAAGATTGTTATTTTGGATTGAGTTGCTTTCTGATTAAATGACTCAGCAACTCACAGATTTTATGAGTGAAATTTTTAAGTTAGTCATGGCCTTCACTGACAGCAGAGTCACAAATACTCAGGCACAGGCTCTGCTAGCCCCTGGGTGAAGGTGGCGAAGGCATAGCTGGCCTTATGCATATGTGTTTCTGCTAAAGTTTCAGTTTTGCTTTGTGGGGGGTGGAGGGTGTGTTTTTGGGGTAGGGAGACATGTGGTAACCTGACATATAACAACCTGTCCAGAGACTGGCTTCTATGCGTGGATATGAATGGGTGACAGGATTTTTCCATATCCTTCTGGGGCAGTTCCTCAGCTGGGAGAAGGAACGCCTGTGGAGTTCTCATAGGAGTCTGCTTCAGGTCTGAAATTTAAGAGCTAGTTTGAATTCACATTTATTTAGTGATCTAACTGAAATCTAAGTCTAGCTGTCTTTCCATTCTTGGAAACAACCATTTCCTCCATTTCCAAAGACTCAACTCCAGTCCATTTCCCCATACCTATCCCGTATTTTTTTTCCTTTATCCCATATATACCCTCACTCTAGTGAATTGCTTTTATTCATACATTCCTGTTACAAAAATTCCCTTCCCTTTCTCATGTGCCCTCTCCTGAAAATCTCTTCTACTTTTCTCAGTAATAATACATATGAGTCCCTTCTTGCCACTCCCAGCTCACGAATGAGCTCTTTTGGCAGCTCCTGACAAAACCCTAACAACACGGCTGCCATTGACGCCAACACCTTCACTTTCCCAGGGACCCCAGATGCCAAGGCTCTATAGACAACAGTAAAGGATATGATATTCTTGTAGTGGATATGATAGAATTAGGCAACAGATCACCAAAGCTGTCTGCCGACTACTGATGTAACCCTTGTCATTCTGTGCATGTAAAAATCATGTGCTCAACGTGTTTGTCTCAACTCCCTCAGCTCGTGATGCCCTCAGTGTTCTGTGGGCATTTATGCACTGAAGAAACGGGAGTTCGTACAACCCACCTCTGGATTGTGAAATGTGTATTGAGAAATACTTTGCAAAAGAGAAATTTTTTAAGTGAACAAACAACAAATCCGTGCCACTCACATCTTCCATATGCCCTTACTCAGGTCACTTATTCTCCAGGGCATTCATTTCCTCACCTGGAAAATATGGAGTTTGAGGTAGATTCTCATCTATCATTAAATCAACACTTTAACTAAAATGTAAGCTCCTTCAGGGCAGAGACCATATCTTCAGTATCAAAAACTGTTTGACACATAGATGTTCAATAAATATCTGTCCAGTGAAGGTTTATTTAGTCCTAGCTTTTTTTTGAGGCACTATTTCAGGCATAGTAGTGAACAAAACAAACATTAGCCCTGTCCTCATGGGGCTTTCATTCTTCTAAAGAAGACACATTGGGTAAACAATTCCAAGTGTGATAACTCCTAAAGTGAAGCCCCCAGAATGCTACAGGAGTACAAAGCAAAGTGTTTCAACCCAGTTTAGACATTTAGGGAAAGCTTATATCTAAAAAAATGAACAGGAGTTAAACAGAAGGAGATGATGGCAATGGGAAGCAAGAGTGAGATGAAGACTATGTCAGGCGGAGAGAACAACAGGCAAGAAAGTGGAGAAAAGGGAATCATTACCACTTGTATTATCTTTTAGTGTCTAAAACAGTGATGAGCACGTAGGATGTGAATGAGTTGAATGAATGCATCTATAGATTCCTGCATTTGGGCTATTTCTAAAGCATTGAGAGTTTTATTGGGAAGATAGTTTTGATTTAAACTTAATGTGAAATCTATTTCTAAATGAGATAATTGATAAGGTCTAATCTTTCATTATATTTGAAATGGTTCTCAGAATGCTACTTAGTCCTTAATCCCATTAAATGGTTAAGCCTTTGAACATAGGAATCAAAGCCAGCAATTCCATACCCAGCACAGCACCTAGCTCAATGCCGAGCACATTTTAGGTGCCAGATATCCAGCATTAACAGTGAATGTCCCTCTCAAATATTCTCAGATAGATTATTGTCGGCCAAGCGCAGTGGCTCACACCTGTAATCTCAGCACTTTGGGAGGCCAAGCCGCGCAGTTCACTTGAGGCCAGGAGTTTGAGACCAGCCTGGAAACATGAGAAACCCCATCTCTACCAAAAATACAAAAATTAGCCAGGCACCTGTGGGAGGCTGAGGCACGAGAATCACTTGAACCCTGGAGGCTGAGGTTGCGGTGAGCTGAGATCACGCTACTGCACTCCAGCCTGGGTGACAGAGCAAGACTGTGTCTCAAAAAAAAAAAAAAAAAAAAAAAAGATTGTTGTTATAAACATGGAAGATTCCTGAGTCCTGAAATTTATGTTCATAGTTTGTGTACGGTTACATCAAAAAGACTTTAAACCTGTCGTGTCCTTAATGCATTTTGAGTGCCAGCTTCCTGTAATCCTGCCTTGGGGCAAGGGATCCTATTGCTTAGTATCTTTTCTAATCCATCCAGATTGTTCCTCTGAGACCTGCCATTCCCCTGGCCCCATATGATGGTGGTATAGAGGGTGCAGACTCTTAAACTGGGTCAATCTTTACCTTGCCTGTGAAGATTTGTAATTTTTTTGTTTTGTTTTGTTTTGCCTTGATACCAAAGAGGCAGTCCATCTGCAGTGACAAAAACTATCCCATTGTGGGGGAAAAGGCAGGAGCCTCCAGTGACAGTGTTTTCTGATATAGGATGAAAGTTGGTTTATGCTAAGAAAGTCAACAAAACCAAGTGGAGGCAAGACTTGGAGACCGAGAGC
This sequence comes from Theropithecus gelada, assembly GCF_003255815.1. Taxonomy (NCBI): domain Eukaryota; kingdom Metazoa; phylum Chordata; class Mammalia; order Primates; family Cercopithecidae; genus Theropithecus; species Theropithecus gelada. The sequence goes on from NC_037676.1 coordinate 106,511,725, forward strand.
CCTACAGATTCCACGTTCCTAGTTCCATTACGACAGTATCTGTGGCATCCCTGCCCTTCCAAGAAAGCTTACACAGTGTAGCTGTAATTAGTTGGGTTCCTGCTGCTTGAGGTCATGAGTCCTAATTAATATATTTGGCCAAAGATGATTCTAATGAAACTAGAATCTCAAAGGAGCCATTGGGTTCACCTAGGGCACCTCTTAGCATGAAGGGAAACCTTAAGGGGTGGCCATTAAGCCTCTGCTTGACAAATGGATGGAGAAATAATGCTGCAATCCATTTCATTCCATAACATTTAGCCTAAATTGTATTCCTTAACACTTAGCCTAAGTCTCCTCCCAGTATTTTATACTTCCTGGGATAGCACTACCTTGCAGAAATGTACAGCAAATGGCTGATCGCTTTTCCATAGATAGTCCTTCAAATATTTTAGTGAGCTATGTTATTATCCGCAACTCTTAGAAAGCAGAATAGCATGTTGGCTTAAAATTCCTGTTCTAAATAAGAATGCCTGAGTTTAAATATTGTTTTCTCGTTTGCTGTATAATAACTATGCAATAGCTCTATAGCCTTGAATAAGCCACTTATCATGTCTGTTTTCTTATCTATTAAATGGGGAAGTAGAGATAATAACAGTACCTGACTCACACGGTTGTTGAGAGGATTAAACAATGTAACATAGACAAGGGACTAGCACAATACCAGACGTACAGCTAAGACATAAAGTATTAGCTATTGCTGTGGTGGTGGTGATTGTCATTATTACTATTAGTTTTACTACCATTAGTTTTCTTTTCTCTTCCAGGCACGTATAATGCCTTCAACCACTTGTCACTTACTAGAAACCTCATCATCTTATTTTTCCTCTAAACATACCCTCTCCATTGGCTTAAGCAAATGACTCCGGATGAGTACTGGCTCAAGAAGAGTACTATGGACTCTGCTTTGTAAACACAACCTGTGATTCTGTTGCTGTTTTCTGCAGCTACCTCACATAGCCTTTTCAGACTAGGCTGGTGGTCAAACAAATCTCTCCGATCCTCCATGTGAATTGCTTTCTTACCTGACCTTGTGGAATTTCATTTTTAGCCAAGCATAGATATAAAAGTTTTCTTGCTAAATTTTTTTCTTATTGGTTTTGTCCAATATTCCACCCTATCAAAATCATCACAACTGCCCTAAACCTGCATTCACTCTGAATTTTGCTGAAGGCTTAAGACTTATAAAACATGTCAGCTTTCACTGCCAGCTCTGTGTCACGTGCAGATCTGATAAGGACGTTTCCTCTATTTTGATTCACATCTTTGATAAAATGTTGACTAAAATAAGGCCAAGATCAAAGATTTGTAACTCTTTTCTGGTAATATTAATTGATATCAATAGTATTGTCATCTAACACAAAATGTGTTACATTTTGTAACACATCTACAAAATGACTTTAATACACAAGATCCAAATCAACAGTGTCCAACCTTTTTGGCACCAGGAACCGGTTTTGGAAGACAATTTTTCCACAGACTGGAGTGGTTGGGGGATGGTTCCATGATGATTCAAGCACATTATGTTTATTGAGAATTTTATTTCTATTATTATTACATTGTAATATACAATGAAATAATTATACAACTCACCATAATGTAGAATCAGTGGGAGCCCTAAGCTTGTTTTCCTGCAACTGGATGGTCTCATCAGGGGTGATGACAGTGACAGATCATCAGGCATTAGATTCTCATAAGGAGTATGCAACCAAGATCCCTCACATGTGCAGTTCACAGTAGGCTTTGCACTCCTATGAGAATCTTGATGCCACTGCTGCTCTGACAGGAGGCGAGGCTCAGGCAGCAATAAGAGCGATGGGGAGCAGCCATAAATACAGATGAATCTTCCCTCACTAGTCCACTCCTCACTAGTCCACTCCTCACCTCCCACTGTGCAGCCCAGCTCCTCACAGGCTATGGGCCTGTACTGGTCCATGCCCCGGAGGTTCAGGACCCTGATCTAAATCAATCTTTATGACTACTTTATGAGTGAGTAGTAACATCAACTTTATTGTGCAGATAAGGAAACTATAGTTCATATAGTTTAAATAATGTGACCAAAGTCCCCCATCTGAGAAGGGCCATATCCAGATGAAATGTGGGTCTTCTGACAATAAATTGAGTGGGTCAATCAATTGTAGGCCACTTCACTTGACCATAATCCACCACACAGTTCCCCACTTTATCCACAGAGAATTCATTATGGCCTTCTAAATGATTTGCAGAAATACTGATATGTTTTCCTCATAGAGTAATCTAGGTGCCAACAGAAAGCATGTCAGGCAGGGCAGGGTGGGGAGCGAGAAGGAGGTTGCTGGTTATATGCCAACTTTTCTGAGTTACTATTGGGACTTGACGAGAACATGTATATGGACTTGGCATAAAATGGGCACCCATGAATGGCCGCTCTTTTTCTTATCATGAGCCTCAACTCCTGTTTTGTTTCCAGTTAAAGACTATTCTAGTTGCACACAAGAGAAGCAAGAGAGAACTGAAATGCTTCAGCATTTTTCCCTTCATTATCTTTGAGTAGTAGAAGGGATCTGCCCCTTCCTTAACAACTCCTTGGACCCAAAGGAAATAAAAGGAACGTTTTTATCACCTTCAGCATTTTTTCAGCCATTCTGGATTCTAACCCTCTGCTTCTGGCCACTCTTCCTTCAGGCGCACTCCCTGGTTCTATTTGCCCTCATTATGGGTCCAGCCTCCTCCTTTTATATTTATTTGTTAAAATCTGAGTTAAGCAGTGGTGCCTGTCTGTAATTAGACTGGCTTTGGCTTTGGTTTTGTTTATATATTTGTTTTATATAGGCAAATATTTATACATACCTACTTTTTCCCTTTCTTTCTCACTGGAATTTTAGAATAATAAGTTTATTTTTTTCTAGATTTTTCTATGCATCTTTGGCTAGTACCACTCCTGCCAAGGAATCATCCTTACATCCTCTGAATTTTTTCACACATCAATTAAAAATTCCAGGACATGTGTCTGATAACCACCAGCATCCATTTTCCTCATTGTCATGACTATAAAATGAAATAGTGACCTATTCCCAAGTGTTTCAGTGACAAATTTCTACATCACGAACGATTATTTTGTTTTTATTTCTTTAAGAATTATATTCTATTGGCTTGTTCCTGGACTGACACTTACTAGCTGTTCAGCCCTGACAAAGTCATTTATATTCTTTTAGCCTCACTACCCCCATCAGCAAAATGGAAATCATAAAACTACCCAGTTCACTGGGCTGGTAAGGGGATTAAATGAGATTCTGTATATAGAATACATAGTACTATAAGTGCTGTAAAATTAGTGTTCACAAATGCCAATTATTAGCATAGGTAATTGATTAGAATGTCTTGAAAACCATTTCATTCTTTGCTGCACTGTCTCATCTAAGGCACAAGTCTTCTAAGGGAAGCAGAGTCCCCTCTGAACACTGGGAACCAAGCTGGGGTATCCCCTGCTGGATTTGGAGATGACTCTGCTGAACCCCCTCATAGCAGACCTTCCCTGGAGAGGAAGGAACCCCCCACAGGCTCAGCAGTCCACTGCCCACCACTACTTAAAAGAGAGACCCCAGTGAGGAATCCCACACTGCAAGGAAGCTCCAGGCCTTCTCAGAAAGGAGCAGCTGGGCAGACAAGTCCAGCAGTCATCCAAAGGATAGGGCTTTAAAAATGCCCCAGCAGAGTTTCACACCCTTGGGCTGGCTCTCAGGGTCCTGGAGAGTCAGGGAGTTTGGGATGGCAGAGGACGCCTCAGCCCCTGGAAGATCACACTACATAGGAAAATGGTGACCTCAGAATCCTCCTGGGTGGGTCCTCACATTCCTTATCACACAGCTTCTCTAGTTATTTCCTAAGCAAGAAATAGGTCAGGCTCTTCTCTAGTGCTTGCCGCCAAAGGCTGGGCTCCCTGTGTCATAGGTCTGGCTGGTGGGCTGCTGGGGACAGCAAGCTTCTTGGGTGGACTCACAGTCACCAAGGACTGCAGGGCCCCTGTGGACTACAATGGAACTCTGGCAATATGTTGGGGTTACCGAGAACCTGATCCTGTGACAACTCGGTCCCTGTCTGGGTAGTGATGAAGGACAGGGACCTGTGTCTGATGAACAGTCATGAGCTTCCTTGGCAAACCTTATGCTCTTACTGGAGAAATATTGAAGCTGTGGGGAAAGAGACGCGTTGTCTGGGATATTCTTGATTTGCTATAAAACCTCATGTGCTAACATCCATGGAGCTTATACAAGTTGTTTGTGACATGGTAAAAAACTAACAAAAAAATCCTAAAACTTTGGTGGTGGGGGGAGGGGCCTCCCGAGCGTCCTGAGATGCAATGAGTGCTGCGCACTTAAAGTTGAAAACTCAGTCAACTTGTCGGTACAAGCCTGGTTAGGGGAAAATCCCAAACTCACGAAACCAGAAACCTAGATCTGCAGGGCTTGCTCAGAGAGGAGGAGTGATGGGGTTCCACTAACAGGGCTACGGTCTTCAGATCCACTAGGAGACAGGCTCTTAAAAATATCCAGGAATCATTGTCCTTCTAAAAGGACTGGTCTTCTTTCAATAGCCACCTCTAGATACTCATAAACTCATCTTTTCTATCTTACATCTTTTCTTTTGTCACGACGAATCCCATTTTGGTCCTCAGGTATAAACATTGTGGGCTCTTCATTCAACACTCAACCTCAAACCCTGTCCCTCTTTTTCATGGAAGAAAAAAGGAAATGCGGGCAGGAAAAGGGAGAGGAAAGAAGAGTATAGAAAAAGAAGGAACCAGGGAAGAAAATGTCTTAAAACTACCTACCCCTTAACTGGAATTTGGTCTGTTTTTCCCCATCTAGAATTGTAATCCTTGTTTTCTCAGATCTAGCTCAGAGTGAGGCAGGAGAGTAGGTGAATGCGAGTGAGAACCAGAAGCAAAATGGAAACAGAAACAAACATATGGAGGCTTCATTTAATTACATAGTTACTTCCAGGGTCTTCCCGATGAGCTGAGTGTGCCTTGAAAGGGTCAAGGAGAGGGGTCATGGCTTTAAGAGGACACTTAAATCCTAGGGCCGGCCGAATAAACCTGGGGATGGACAAACCACACTCACAGAGCGTGGGACCACAGCAACGTTGCAATGGAAAGGTCTTCCTTTGGAACACGATGTGTGGCAATGGAAATACCTTGCGGTTACTGCTATCATCCACTGCAGAATCGTGTGTCCATTATTTTTCCTTTCTCTTCTTTTACTAAAGAAGTATCAGAGTACTGGTCTGCCCAGTCAGTGATATTTTTCTCATCTGCTGGGCAGAGTGGTTTATCGGCTGGATTTCAAACACACTATTTTCTACCTAGGAAATAGGATCATGGGGCATAAAATACAGGGTAGGCCCCAAGGAACATACTGGTAGGCACTAGCAAGCAGTCGCCCTGGAAAGAGCCTGTGTAATGTGAGAACTTTTCAATCCTTGGTTTCTAGGTGGTGAAACTCTTTACCAATTGCCCCTTGCTCCTGACTCTAGTACGCAGTTGGTCTTCTTGATAATGACGATTCTGAATAACACAGTACACGACAGTCTATTCCCTGAACTGTATTTTTAAAACATATTCTGTTCAAGCACTAGCAGTGACATGGTGGATATCATTCCAGACCTCAAATAGCCTACCTGAATATGACCAAATTGTATGCCTCTATACCTAAAATACGATGTGTCAGTTGCTAGATAAGATCTGCTACACAGGATCTTAGAAGCATTGGTTAATTTTCTTTAGGAAGGCTGCCCAGAAGAGGTGAGTTTTTCTGTCTACTGTTTGCTCATCTGTAAATTGGGGTGCACAATGCCCACTACAAAGGCCTTTGAGAATTTAAATGACAAAAGAAATGACAGCCCAGCATATAATAAGGACTCAGCCAAAGTTGTTTCTTTGTATCAATCAGGCATTGCATTCAGCCATGGATAACAGAGTCCTCAGTAAAAGTAACCTAAAATTATAGAAGCTTATTTTTAATTCAGGGTTACTTCCCAGTTACAAGATGGTAGCTGCAGCTCCTGCTATCTACATTCTAGGAAAAAAGAGAAAGGGGACGAGGGAGGAGTAAAGGGACCAGCCAACTGGGCAGCTACCTTTAAAGATTTCCTGGACCTGGAAGTCCTGCCCAAGACTTCCAGTCTAAGGAGGAAAATATTAATGGTTTAATATTTAATCATTAAATATGATGCTCTTTTGTCGTATTGAGGAAGTTGCCTCTTATTTTAAATTTGTTGAGACTTTTTTTTAATTTTTTATCATGAATGGGTGTTAAATGTTGTCAAATGCTTTTTCTGCTTCTATTAAGATGATTGTATGGTTTTTTTTTTCTCCTGTACTCTGTTAATATAATGAATTACATTGATTGATTTTCCATTGTTAAGACATTTGAAAATTTGGCAAGAAAGCTGACTTGATCATGATGTATTAGCTCTTTCTATAGTGCTGGATTCAGTTTGATATTTTCTTAAGGATTTCTGCACCTACATTTATGACAGATACTCGTTTTCAATTTTCTTTCCTCTAATGTGTTGGTCTCATGAAAAAGCTAGTGGAGAAGTGTTTGCCTGCTCTATTTACTGAACCAACTTGTTTAATATTGATGTTATTTCTTTCTTAAATATTTGATAAAAGTCAACAGTGAAAACATGTAGACTTGAAGTTTGTTTTCTTTGCGGAAACATTTTGACTATAAATTAAATTTGTTCAGTAAATAAAAGGTTAATAGAATATCTGTCAGTTTGGGCTATATTTTTCAAGGAATTTGTCAATTTTATATGTTTCCAAATTTTTCATTATAAAGGTATGTGTAATGTTATTATCCTTTTAATGTCTGTAGAATCTGAAATGATGACCTCTCTTTCAGTTTTGATATTGGTAATTTTCTCTCTTTCTTGAGCAGTCTTACTATGAGTTTATCAATTTTTAAAATCTTTTCAACATACCTATTTGGGGATTTGTCATATTTCTCTATTTTTTCCATTTCATTGATTTCTGTTATTATTTCCTACCTCTAATTACTTTGGGTTTAATTTGTTCTTTTCCTAGTTTCTTAAGATGGAAGCTTAGATCATTGTTTTAAAATCATTCTTCCTTTCCCATATACTCTTTATAGTTGTACATTTCCTTCCAAACAATGCTTTAATTGCTTCTACCAAACATTGTTTTTTTCATCACCATCCAGATAAAATGTTTTGTCATGCCTGTGATTGCTATTTGAATCCATGGGGTATGTAGAAATGTACTAATTCCAAATATTTGGACATTTTCTAGCTATCTTATTGTTATTGATTTCTAAGTAATTCTGTTTTGGCCAGAAAACAAATTCTTTAAGATTTTGATCTTTTGACCATTGAAGCTTATTTTACTTTTGAGCATAGTGTTTATTTTGGCTGACATTACAAGTGTACTCGAAAAGAATGTACATTTTGCAGTTGTTGGGTGTAGTGTTATTGTTCTATGAATATTAATTAGGTCAAGTTGATTAATATTGTTGTTAAAATCTTCTATATCCTGATTGTCTAATTCTGTCAGTTAGTGAGACAGAAGTATTAAAATCTGTAACTATGTTTGTGGGTGTGTCTATTTCTTCCTTTAGCTCTGTCAGTTTTTTTCTTCATGTATCCTGAACCTCTGTTATTAACTGCATAAGATATATGATTGCTATATCTTCCTGTTGAATTAAATTGTTTATCATTATATGCAGTATCCTTTTATTACTGGTAATATTCCTCGTCTGGAAGTTTATTTTCTGTTGATATACCTATACCTCCTTCTTATGCTTACTGTTTCCATCCTTTTACTCTTCACCTGTTTGTGCCAGTTTATTTAAATTGTTTCTCTGTCTCCTTTGGGATTATATGGCTGCCTTTTGCTTTTTAATCTAGTCTGATAGTTTCTCTCTCTTAATTGGAAAGTTTAACTCATTTACATTTAATATAATTAATAATATGGTTAGGTGTAAGCTACCCTCTTGTTATTTATTTCCAAGTTATCCTATCTAGTTTTGTTTATCTGTTTCTTCTTTTCCTGTCTTTTGAATTAATATGTTTTTATATTCCATTTTCATTCCTCTCTTTGCTTTGTGTTAATATTTTATGGTTGCTTCTAGATAGAGTAGAAGATGGATCCTTAACTTATTACTGTCAATGTAGAGTTAATATTTTACCAGTTCACATCAAATGTAAGACCCTTACAACAGCAAAATTCTATTTACTCTGCCTAACCTTTTTGCTATTGTTGTCCTTTAGTTTGTCTACATAAGTAATAAAATTCTATAATGCAATGTATTATTTTTGTTTTAAATAATTTGTTATATTTCAAAAAATTCAGAGAAGGAAAAAACATTTCTTTGTATTTCTAATAACATTTACTTTTTCTGGTTCTCTCATTCTTTCCTGTAGATCCAAGTTTCCATATGGTGTCATTTCCTTTCAGTCTGAAAACTTTTCTTAAGCATTTCTTATAATATAGATCTGCTGGCAATAAATTCTATAGGCTTGTTGTTCTGAAAATATCTTTATTTCATCCTTTGAAGTAGAATTTTAATGGATAAAGAATTTTGCGTTGAGTGTTTTTACGCCATATGATACTATTTAGTTAATGATGGGTTCTTTTGGTCCTGTCAGATTTGTTTCATTCTTTGAACTTAGAGCATGGCCCTCATACCTAAGGCCTAGTCTTTCTGGAGACAAAACTGCATGTCTGAAGTACTCACTGAGCTGTCTCCACTCTGGCTTGTCTGGAATACAAACATCTCCCAGCTCCACCTTTCAGTTTGCATCCTCAAAATGCTGGCCTCTGGAGTTTAGCCCTTTCATGTACCATCCAGCTCTTGCCAAGGAATTGAAGGGAATTCTTGTGTTAACTTCTGAGATCACTACTCTCAACAGCTCCCTTTTCTCAGGTACTCTGGCCCACAAATTCCAGCTGCTTCCGTAGTCCAGAATGCTATCTTCTGACTTCTTAGCTCAGCAGAATCACAACTTTACTAGGCTTGTGCCTCCCTATGTTGTACCAGGTAAGTGTTCCCAGACAGAAAGCCAGAATGCCCGTGGGCTCATCTCTTGAATTTCCTTTTATCAAGATCACAGTCCTGCTCTATGTGTGGTTTTATGCCCCAAAATAATTGCTTCATATATATTATTTGATTGTATAGTTGTTTTTAGCAGAAAGGTAAGTCCAGTACTTTTATGGTTAGAAGCAGAAATACACAGCCGGAAAGTTTACATACTTATTTATTTTTATTGATAATGTTACTAACAGGAGCATAATAACAACAACTCTTGACTGTTTTATAAAGTCTAATTTTTTTATTTTAATTTTTAAATTTTAGAACATATAAAGAATTATACTTCCAGGTTAAATCTTTGTCTGACTATTCCTAGTATCCCCAGAGGCAACGACTATTGTATTTTTACATTTATTGCTTCTATGTGTGAGTATACTTTTCCTATTCATGAATTTATCCTTAAACAGGAAAATGGATAAGTAACTGAAATGCTTAAGTCTTGTATTAGAGAGATGCTTTGGAGACAGAAGTTGTGTTAGAAAAGGAGGCTGGGCGCAGCGGCTCATGCCTGTAATCCCAACACTTTGGGAGGCCAAGGCAGGTAGAGCACCTGAGGTCAGGAGTTCGAGACCAGCCCAGCCAACATGGTGAAACCCCGTCTCTACCAAAAATACAAAAAAGAAAACAAAAATTAGCTGGACATGGTGGTGGGTGCCTGTAATCCCAGCGTCTTGGGAGACTGAGGCAGGAGAATCACTTGAACCCAGGAGGCAGAGGTTGCAGTGAGCAGAGAGCACCCCATTGCACTCCAGCCTGTGCAACAAGAGCGAAACTCTATCTCAAAAAAAAAAAAAAGAAGAAGAAAAGAAAAAGAAAAAGAGATTCTAGAGACAGGAACGTTAATTAGAAGGTTATTGAAATTATGCACAATGAATGTTGGTGAGGAAGAAGGGCAAAAATAATAGATAAGGAGGCTGAAAGGCCATTTACAAGGAAGAGATAACATTAAATTTGATTTAAAGCTTGAATTTTAAGTATGTTTATTGGTGTTATTTAAATATTTCAAAATTATGTCCTGTTAAACATTTAATGTGTGTCTCTTATGTGCCATGTACTGAAATTTATGGATGTGATGTTAAGCAAAAATAAAATCATAATTTCTGCCTATACAAATCTTTCTGCTGTGCTCATGGTCTCTTCTGAAGGGTCAAATGTACGTAGTCATTTTTTCAGCCCAATATTTAGCAGGTATGCATTGGTAGAGCCATGCCAGGTTTATATAGTCAGAGCCCATTCTAATTGATTGACATCTTGTTCTAAAATGTTGGTTCTTCATTCTGATTGGCTGATACCTCTTATGTATCAATTGTTAAATATTTGACTATTAACATGAATGACAAATAGCATGACACTTCAAAGATAAGTTCAACCTATCATAGCCTTTCTTTCATTGAAATAATTAACCCTACAACCCCAAATGATGGAGGATCAGAAACGTGATTAAACAGAGGAAACTAATTGATAGCAGGATGAAAAAAGCAGACATATGAAGTGCAATTGTATCAAAACCATGATGTATCACCAACACTCTGCCAAGATGTTTAGACCCATCTTGAATCTGGACTGTGTGAAGTCCAGCCCTATTTTAGTTCTTCTCTTCTTAGATATCCAAGAAATTCTCCTAATCACTTCATGTTAGTCCTCACAATAAACACCCGCCTTCCTTAAGCTAGCTTGCTTGAGTAAATCTCCGTTTATTTAGCCAAGAGACAAGCTAAACTGTAACATCATCTATAATTCAGACAATTTGTCAAACCATGACATGAATACATTCATCAAATCTGAGCACTGTATGAGTACAGGAAGTGGCATAAACATTAAGAACAGATGTGCAGCTGGAAGTCCGGAGACATTTTCTGACCATACTGGGTAAAGGAATTTATTCTAGTTCTCTTAACTTTGGGACTTAAGAGATGATATCAAGCAATAGTTCTCAATCTTCAATGTGCATCAGAATCTCTGAGAAACCCTTGTTAAAATATGAGTGTCTGGGCTCCATTGCCAGAGACTCTGATTCAGTAGGTCTGAGGAAAGGCCCAAGAGTATGCATTTCCAACAAGTGCCCAGTGGTACTAATGCTGCTGGTCTGGGGAACCCACTTTAAGAACCACTGGCATGGATAATTCTCAGAGTAAGTTCATTTTAATGTTCATCTGTTTATGGTTCCCACCTTTACAGAGTCACCAGCTCCATGGTAACTTATTACTTCACAAAATTCTGCCATCCATATTCCCAAGGTTAGATGGTGTTATGGTTAATATTGACTGTCAACCTGATTGGATCAAGGAATGCAAAGTATTGTTCCTGGGTGTGTCTGTGAGGATGTTGCCAAAGGAGATTAACATTTGAGTCGACGGGCTGGGAAAGGCAGAGCCACCCTCAATCTGGGTGGGCACCATCTAATCAGCTGCCATAGCGACTAGAATAAAGCAGGCAGAAGTTGGAAATAGCAGACTTGCTGAGTCTTCTGGCTTTTGTCTTTCTCCCATGCTGGATGCTTCCTGTCCTGGAACATCAGACTCCCAGTTCTTCAGCGATGGGACTCTTGGACTTACGCCAGTGGTTTGCCAGGGGCTCTCGGGCCTTTGGCCACAAAATGAAGGCTGCACTGTCAGCTTCTCTATTTCTGAGGTTTTGGGACTCGGACTGATCCACCACTGGCTTCCTTGCTCCTCAACTTGCAGACGGCCTATCGTGGGGCTTCACCTTGTGACCGTGTGAGTCAATTCTCCTTAACAAACTCCCTTTCATATAGACATATATCCTGTCGGTTCTGTCCCGCTAGAGAACCCTGACTAACACAGAGAGGTAGAGTTGGAAGATAATATCCAAGAGCAACGAGAAGGTCATAAATAAGCCATTACATTGATAATGATTTTCTTTCTCTGGAAGAAATGACAGCAGAGAGATTTGAGGGTTTCCAGAACTTGCAGTGCTGTCAATAAAGAGCCATCCATATACAATTGAGGTCTGGAGGTATTTATCTAATACACTGTACTGGAAAGGTTAATGATGGAGGATTACAGATGTTTCTAATATCTAGGTGTTTTATTATCACCAGTCTGACGGTATTTATCTAATACACTGTACTGGAAAGGTTAATGATGGAGGATTACAGATGTTTCTAATATCTAGGTGTTTTATTATCACCAGTCTGGCGGTATTTATCTAATACACTGTACTGGAAAGGTTAATGATGGAGGATTACAGACGTTTCTAATATCTAGGTGTTTTATTATCACCAGCAGTAAATCTGTAAATCAAACAAAATGAAATTTCAAAATGGTCCAAGGGTGGACCATTTTTATTAGTCGCAAAACTAAAAAACAACAACACTAATTATTACCTAACCTTGATATTGTCCTCTGTTTTGTCAAAATGTGAAATTCTCACATGAATTATCTTTGCTTAGCCACACAACTTTTCTGTGAATTGAGGTCATGTCCTGGTGCTGCTTCACTCAACTAACAGTTATGGAAAAACAATGGGGCTTTGCCACTGCATTCTGGGGGATGAGGGAGGAGCCAAAAATGTGCAGGATACGGTGACTTCATGTAAAAAACTCACTGTCCAGTAGGGGAGATGAGACTCCTGGAGAAATTATTACTGCAACAACAAGAAATAGAGCACAGCAGGTGCCTTAGGGGTACCAGGATAGTGGAGTCACTTTTGATTGGAGGGACCAGAGATGTTCCTATGAAGAAAGTGGCATCTCAGCAGAATTTTAAAAGTGAACTTGAATTTTGACATGAGTATGTGGGAAGAAAAGGATTTCAAAGACAGAAACTTAATTCTAACAGCACTGAGGCAAATAAGCTCAGGGTATGTATTAGTCAGGGTTCTCCAGTGAAACAGAATCAATAGAGTATGTATTCATCTGTTCTTAAGCTGCTAATAAAGACATACCTGAGACTGGGTAATTTATAAAGGAAAGAGGTTTAATGGACTCACAGTTCCACATCACTGGGGAGACCTCACAATCATGGCGGAAGACAAAGGAAGAGCATAGAAATATCTTAGATGGCAGCAGGCAAAGAGAGAATGAGAGTCAAGTGAAAGGGGAAGCCCCTTATAAAACCATCAGATCTCATGATTTATTCACTACCACAGAAACAGTATGGGGGAAACTGCTCCCACGATTCAGTGATCTCCCAGCGGGTCCCTCCCACAACGTGTGGGAATTATGGGAGCTACAATTCAACATGAGATTTGGGTGGGGACACAGCCAAACCATATCAGAGTATATACTCATTCTATATATAGAGAATGATTTTTTTTTTAATAAGGAATTGGCTCATGTGACTATGAAAGTAGAGAAGTCCCACAATCTGCTGTGTGCAAGCTGGAGACCCAGGAAAGTTGGTAAAGGAAATTCCAGTCCAAGCCTGCAGGCCTGAGAACCGGGGCAGCTGTTGGTGTAATTCTCAGGCTAACAGCAAGAGAAGACCAATGATCTACCTTAAGTAGGAAGAGAGAGAGAATTCCTCTTCCACTGACTTTTTGTTCAGAGCCCTCAAAGGTTGAATGATCCTAATACTGGGGAAGGCAATTCACTTTACTCAGTTCACCAATTCAAACAAATATCTTCCAGAAACATCCTTACAGATACATCCAGAAATAATGTTTAACCAGGCCAGACATGGCGGCTCACACCTGTAATCCCAACAGTTTAGAAGGCAGAGGCAAGAGGACCACTCGACGTCAGGAGTTCAAGACCAACTTGGCCAACATGGTAAAACCCCATCTCTACTAAAAATACAAAAATTAGCTGGGTGTGGTGGCACATGCCTGTAATTCCAGCTACTTGCGAAGCTGAGGCAGGAGAATCACTTGAGCCCGGGAAGTGGAGGCTGCAGTGAAAGGAGATCGTGCCATTGCACTCCAGTCTGGGTGACAGAGCAAGATTCCCTCTCAAAAAGAAAATGTTTAACCAGATATCTGGGCATCCTATGTCCCAGTCACACTGACACATAAAATTAACCATCACAGGATATATCCCATTTATAGTGGGCCATGTGGTTTTTTGCTCATGTAAGATCCATGCAAAAGAGTAGGGGAAATGAAATTAGAGGTGAGAGAATGCAGGGTCTTAAATAGCAGATCAAGGATTGAGAGTTTATTCAGTAGATGATGGGGACACACCTGAGTTTTGAGCAAACGCATAATATAACCTAGATATTTACTTTTATCACATTCATGAATGGCTAATGGCAAAGGAAGAATAATTGATCATAAAAGGGAAGAGAATGAAAGCAGCAAAATGACTCAAGAGGTACAATAGTGCAAGAATTAAGGGACCAAAGCTAGAAGCAAGGAGGCACCTGTGGGAACCATAAGGCAGAGTTGCAAATAAAGTGGGGACAAAATGTGATATAGTCACGCATCACTTAACAATGGAGATACCTTCCGAGAAATGTGTCATTAGGTGATTTTGCAGTACCGCACACATCACAGAGTGTACTTACACAAACCTAGATCATATATATATGAAGAACAAATTTCCTAGCAGCATTACTGAATATCAATAATCTCCCCTACTCGGTCTGCAACGCCAGTATTAAGTGCCACATATCAGGCTTCTACATATGCTCCATTATAATCTTATGGGACCACCGTTGTATTTGTGGTCTGTCATGACCAAAACATCATTATGCAGCACATGACTGTAAGTGATTGAATGAAGTTTAGGTTTTTAGAAGCGTGTTCATACCATTGACCAAAATAAAAAAATTAGGAAGAGACTTCTGCTTCTGGGTTAGGGAGGAAAAATAATGAATATAGATATAGATATGTTGAGCTTGTACTTCTACAGTAAAATCATATAGAAATGTTGATGGCAGCTGGAGAAGTAGAACTTGAGCTTCAGAGAAAGAAACAAATTGAGATGTATCAGTAAAGATAGATTAGGTTATGCTACAATAGTAAGCTACATGAGCATCTTAGTGACTTGAAACAGTGCTGCTTATTTGTAACTCATGCTTCATGTTCATTGTGGTTCACCAGGGGCATTGTGTCCATCCTAGTTACTCAGGAGCTCCATTTAATAGAGGCTGTATCTTGATGTTACCAAAATGCCAGGGGTTCAGTCTAGGTCCTGTTGCTTGCAGCACAGAATGCCAATCACTGAGGCAATGAGTACTGACAGGGAAGAGGGCTTTAATCAGGTGCTGCAGCCAAGGAGAATGGGAGATAAAGTCTCAAATCCACCTCCGTGACTGACTAAAATTAGGGGGGTGTATATAGCAGGGAAGCAGGAAAGGTGGGAAAACAGGAATTCGTGGAGGTAAGGAAGCAATCATGATGGATGAGGGGTCTGGAATATCATTGTTCGGATGAAATGATACGGTGAGTTTTAGTTTCTTGCCTGACAGTAGATTTCCTGAGGAGGAAACTCAAACGAGACAAATGTAAGTTTCAAGTTTTAAGTCTAGGGAGGGTCAATTTCTATGTTTATTCAAACAACTGTAAATGTTAGTTCTATGGGACAATTGGGATGATTTCAGTCCCCCTTTCCAATAGATAAGTTCCTCAATCATGGGGAATCTGGTCATCGATATTCCTGGCTGCTTCATGCTGAGGAGGGATGTTGTGGGATCATGAGGAGGCTCGGAAATGTTGCCCCTATAATTGGAATCACTCAGGGGTACTTTTGTCTTGGTTTTAGAGCAACATTTTAAACCACATTGACTAAGATAATAAATTACATAGATAATGCAAATGTAAATAATGCCAAAGAATATGGAGTCGATCCCTTGGGGAAGACAAGAAAATGTTCCTGAAAGCTGCATGTTCCCTTTATGATTTCTTATCTAGGGTCTTTGGGCTTTGAATGCTAACCTAAGACCCTCCGAAGGTTCACAAGACCATGACTGTTTTCCCTGGAGGGATCCCAGAGGGACCGGTTTTACTCAAGTCTGGTGAATCCAAGCCTCAACACTGATTAAGCACAGATGGGTGGCTGGCCAGCAGCACCTCAAAAGGGCCTGGTTTCAGTTTCAAAGAGTGAGGAGGCACATCCATAGGGAACTGGAGCCTGTTGGAAGTAAACTCAGAGAAACTAGTTAATATATTTCCAAAGGGTAAAGTTAATACCCCTGCTGTTATAAAGCCAGTTTCCCCTGGCTTGCCTAGGAAGCATATCATCTGCTTCATCTGATGTGCTCCACTTGGCATTGATAAGTGGAGTTGAGCAGTCTCCCTTCTCAGGGTAAACAGATCTTACTGGCTTTAAGTGTTCAGTAAGTAAACAGATATTAATGGCTTTTATCAGTCAACCAGGCTGGCTGTTCTCTTGAGAATAACTTCTTGTGTGTCTGTATTATGTATATTTATCTGTGATTGTTCACTAGCAAGTTGTGGGTTCTGAGTCAACCAAAACATGCTCTTCTACTTTGCAGCATTTAAAACCAAAGACATTGCTCTTCAATTAGTTATTCTCACAACCCATTTTAGTAAAGGTTTCTGAGGAAGCTGATGGTACCCATCTACAAAACAGAACTTATCCTTTTACATTATACCCTCTGGTTTCAATAATTACTTGATTTTGCCTTTCCCCGACATTGGCTACCTTTTTGGAAACTGCAGGTCTCCAAGGTAATTTCTGGTGCCCTGGCATAATTTTCCCTTTTATGGGTAGCTTTGAGGCTAGTGATCTGAGTCCAAACAGTCTCACATCTGAGGTTGGTTTCATTTGAATGCCCAACTCAGCACTCTCTTACTTTCTTTCAAAGTATTATAGATAACAATAACTAAGGAATTGAAATTTTTTTCCTCATTAGTTCACATTTCCTTATGCATCCAGTGAGCCAGCTCCCCAGGAGCTTAATCCACCTGTAAATTCCACTGGTAATTTTTAGCTTTAATAATTGAATGCAGCACAGCTGCAGCTCCATATGATGGGTGACCAGAGTGCCATCAAGAATCAAAGGTTATACATATGTAACAAACCTGCACGTTATGCACATGTACCCTACAACTTACAGTATAATAATAATAAATAAATTTAAAAAAAAAAAAAAAGAATCAAAGGTTAATTTAATAACAGCTGTACTCTAGTGCTTTTTTTTGTTTTTTGAAACACAATTTTTCTCTTTCCCATCTCCCACTTCTACCAAAGACAAATCATAGTAGACCCAATGTATTTGCAAAAATAAGTGTTAGTCTCACTCTAGGTGGCCTGATTATTTGCATAAAATACAGCAAAAACTATTATTCTCACAGGCTCTTTTAAATTAGGCTCTGCTGGAACTTTTCATAAGGAATCTCAGATTTTATAATAAAGACATCTCAAGCCCAACCAAGGATGTATCTGTGCCTGAAGATACTTGTATGAATTGGGTGAATTCCTCTCTTTTTGAGGTCCCAGAATAACTTGAGGTTTCTGGGCCTGTCAGAAAGTGACATTCTTTACTTACCACAGGCCAGGAACCCTGCAAAGGAACTGTGTAGACCAGGTACAAGGCCCGCATTTCCAAGGGGCTTTCATAGGCTCTATAAGTCAGTATCAATTCCTCAAAACATTCTGCTCATATCTGAAAATACATTATTCCAGTCAAAGCCTTGGTAAAATAACCAGTGCCTCCAGTTGTGTCCAGTTATAAAAGAAAACAGATTCTTATTAAACTTATGCAAATAACTATTACTATAAATTAGGAATACACATAAATAGTTTCCAAATTTTGGAGAAATCGGGTAGAGAGAGAAATATGCTTCAAATTTTGATCACAAGATATACTCCACTCAATAGTCAAAGACTATACTTAGCTCAAAAGGGGAAAAAAAAGTCTCCTTGACTCCAAAAACAAAAACAAAAAGAACCAGCAATTTGCAAAAGTAAATTTTGGACTATAGCTGATGGTAAGCTGCTTTTTGAGAAGAATCAAAATGAAACAACGATTGCGGATGACAAAAGTCTTAAGACACCCATAGTTAAAGACACAATTGACAAGGAAATTTGGTTATTTATGTGACAATTTAACATAATAATCATAATGATTCCTGAAAATATACTAAGATAAATCAGGATTTTAGGAATCTCATACAATTTTGGAACACATTTATATAAATATAACCCAAAGAAAGCAAAACACATTTCATATTTGACAAAACTTCCTGTAAAATTTTAACACATCAAATGAACATAATATGTCCCTCTTGGACTTCAGGGAATCCTACTATCTAAAAAGATAGTTTTAAGTCAAAAGACTGAAGTTAGAACTTGAAATTTTGATTTTGGAAAGTTTGTCAAATAACAAATGTTTAAAACATTTCATATCACAAAATAAGATCACAGGTCACTACAAAATAGGTATTCATTTAGCCAAAATAATAATTATCAAATAATAAGGCCTAATAAAGGCAGTATGAGGCCAAAATAAAAGTCTCTCTCTCTTTTTCCTCTTTTTTTCCTGCAGGTTACTCAAAAGATAAACAGAAATCTTTTATTATCTCTTACTAATATTATATGAACATTTTATTGTAAAGATAAAAACAAATTTTACCTTGGTATGATGTATTATTTATGTTAAAGCTAATTTCAATAAATCTTTATAAATAATTCTATCTAAGTTTAATAAACTTGGCCACAGGTAAGATTTTCATAAACCTTTTATAACCTTTCACAATTTTCTATGAAAGAGCAGATCAATGCTGTAGGAGAATCCTGTGATTCTGACACAGTGGCCCAGACACTGGCCTTGCCAAAGTGTGCTTTTGATATTGTTTACTTTCTAGAGAAACTCTGAACTAATCTTATCCCTCAAAATCAGCCCTTACAATCTCACATGCCCACCTCTTCTGCAATAGTCCCTGGGCCAAGAGAGATCAGACACTTTTAACTTCTGGCCTCATGTCTTATGAAAGCAGTTCATTTTGATTGCCATCTTCTGTCAGGTCTGAAGATGAGGCTTTGATTGGTGTCAGTGTTCAAGATTTAGCAGATGGCAGTGCCTTTTTCAGACCCAGCCAAAGCTCTGTAACTTAACAGCACAAGGACTTTATTAGCAATAGAGAAAATTACATGGATGTAAAACCATTAATTCCTCAGTTCCTGTAAGTCCCAGTATTCCTAAGCAATCAAAAACCTAATAATGATGACACAGGAATTACCTTGGTAAAATGTAAGATTTGAAGATTTGTTTTTGGGAGCATATACCAAAAGGCAAAGAAAGCCCTTCCACAGTGTGACTGCTTCTTTTTTTTTTTTTTTTTTTTTGAGACAGAGTCTCACTCTGTTACTCAGGCTGGAGTTCAGTGGCGCAATCTCAGCTTTCTGCAACCTCTGTCTCCTGGGTTCGAATGGTTCTCCTGCCTCAGTCTCCTGAGTAGTTGGGATTACAGGTGCCCACCACCACGCCTGGCTAATTTTTGTATTTTTAGTAGAGACAGCATTTCACCATGTTGGCCAGGCTGGTCTTGAACTCCTGGCCTCAAGTGATCTGCCTGCCTCGGCCTGCTAAGGTGGTGATTTCTTCTCTTTATGGGAAGCTTATTTAGATAACCTGAAAGTCAAATCTGATGAACAATTTCAACATAGCAAGAAAAGCCAAGAGTATAGAATTAAGTTATTCTAGAGGAAAATGTTGCTTTTCTAGACCTTCAAACTAAACATTCAAGCATCAGGCCACAACATCAGTTAGAATAAGAAGAAAAATAAAGTTACAGGAGCTGACAAAAAAAGTTGAAGGAGAGAGTTATCATCTCAGTGAGAGAGGAAAAAGCTGAAAACAGCAAGACACAACAAAGTAGAGTTTCAGAGATAGAACTCTGAGAAGTTTTCAAAAAGAAACAGATTATAGAATTAAAATCAAAGCCTCTTATACAAGATCCTTTCTCATACAAAATCACTCTCTTTTCCTTATAACCTTTCTTTCCAAAAATACATCTTCATATCCATAACTTTTTTACGTGTCTTTCCCCTACTTACTGGTTCCTTTTTTTCCCCTTGTTTCATAAATAACTTTTCCAAGTCCATAATTTGAATCAACCTTTAGATAACTTCTGAATTTAGACAAAATTATTCTTTTTCTCAATAAGGACACATCTTCTTTGGCATGCTCTATATACAGAATTATATATTAACTAGAATTCTTATTTTTAGTAACCTTAAATTTTAGTGAAAACCTAGGATGTAAGAAATCCTGAACTGTCTATCAGAATTTAGCATTTCACAGATGAAACCTTTCCACAATTTTTAAAATCATGGTTCTCTAGGTCATAACCCTTTCTTTATTAGAAATGACCCAGACATCTAATGAGCTTCCAACATAATTATAAGATTTTTAAAACCACAAAGATTCCCTTACAGTATTTATCCCGTTTATATTTCATTCATTTTTAGCAGTTTATCTAGATGACTTATGAAAACAGCAATATCAGAAAAAGCCAGTAATGATTTCCTTGTTAACCATTTTTATGACCAGTGCCTATTAGGCATTCATCTAGGTAAGACTCTTAAAGGCACACACATAGGTATTTTCACCCATACCCTAGAAGATTCACCTGTTTTTGTTAAACCAACAACATTAAATTAGTTTTATTCATTAAAAAAAAAAAAATCACAGAAAGATCATTTTGTTCTTGGCTGGCTTTGCAGTCTTATAACCTTTTGCGCCAAACCCTGACACCTTAAAATTTTTAGCAGAGACAAATATAAAACCCAGACAAAAATATATGCTGACAACTCTGAAGACATTTTTATTTTTATTTTACTAATAATCTTAAAGTCAGCTTGCTTATTACACATTTACTTTAGTCATGTACATTTGAAAAATGCTTGGACTTATTTATTCAACTTATGAGTGCTCTTTTAGTTATAAGCCATTTTGGTACTGTATGAAAACACATAACATTCAGACACACGTACACACATATAAATAAAGAGCCAGTAGCGTTTACCTTGGAATTCTAGCCATGAGGTAGCAATACAGACTCACCAGTCTGTAAAAGATAGCTGGATCCAAACGATTTCTGACAAAATTGGGACCTGTCCACATAGCTAAACTTGATTTGCTCTGATAGGTAATCTGATGAAGGCTGTGAACCAAAGTTTTGGGTAAAGCAGTTTCCATGGCAGTTAGATTTCCTTTTAGAGGCCAAACTCTCCCAAACTCCAAAGAATACTGGGGCCAAACACACTACAGAAGAACATTATGTACTAACCAGGCCTAACCCTGCTTAGAACAGCAGCAAAAAATCCTGGATACATGGAAGTCCCTCCTGCTTTCCTGTTCAACAGTAAAATGAAGACTGCACTATAATTCGAAGACCTTCCGAGATGAGATGAGACCTGGCACTTTCGGTGTGGGATGGCCAAGCCCATAACTATATTCAGACCAACCTTGAAGGATGCATCAAAGTGGGCTGAACTGTGGGATCAAATCCCGACCTCCCACAACTGCATCAAAACACACACAAAACAATCAACAAAATGTAATACAACTGTTGCAGCAGCAAACAAGGGCCAAAAGGGCCCAAACTGAAACAGCTGAGGTGCCTCCTTTCTCTGTCTATTGGGCTTGTTCAACCTGCAAACAGAAAGTCTTTTGAAATTTCTCAAACTGAGAGGAGCTGATCTCACTGTCTGATAACCACAAAAGACACTCAATTGCCAGGACACACAAGCAATTACTAACAAGCCCCAAGAGTGTCCAAACTGAAACAGTCCGAGTGCTTTCCTCTCTGACAGTTGGGCTTGTTCCATCTACAAATGAAAATTCCTCCAGAATTTCCCAAATTGAGAGGAGCTGATCCTGCTGTCTGAGCCCACAAAAGACACTCACCTACCCAGACACTGATGCCAAATTAAAAAGGCTGTTCTTAGGCAATCAAGAATGCAGTTGGAGCTGGCAATGGTGGGGTTAGAGAGAGAGAGACTGAAACCAATCTCTGGCCAAAAAAAGGTGGGCAGCTCCTTAGGAGGGCTTTTGAAACTCTGCCAGCCCACTGTGGTCAAGCCACAAGAAGCAATGTTCCCAGTTAGGGAACCAAAATCTGTTACTGAAACAGCAGGGGTTTGGTCTAGGTCCTTGTATCAGTCTGTTCTCACATAGATATAAAGAACTACCTGAGACTGGATAATCTATGAAGAAAAGAGGTTTAATTGACTCACAGTTCCATAGGCTGTACAGGAAGCAAAGCATGGCTGGGAGGCCTCAGGAAACTTATAATAATGGTAGAAGCTGAAAGGGAAGCAAGTACGTCTTACCATGGTGGAGCAGAAGAGAGAGAGAACAAAGGGGGAGGTGCCACATACTGTTAAACAACCAGATCTTGTGAGAACTCACTCATTATCACAAGAACAGCAAGAGGGAATTCCACCCTTATGATCCAATCACCTCCCACCAGATCCCTCCCCAACACTGCAAATTACAATTCGACATGAAATTTGGGTGGTGACACAGAGCCAAACACTATCGGTCCTGCTGCTCACTGTATAGAAAGCCAATCACTAAGTCAACAAGTATTGCCAGGGAAGAAGGCTTTGATCGGGTGCTGCAGCCAAGCAGAACAGGAGATAGTTTCAAATCTGTCTCCCCAGCTGACTAAAATTGGGGAGTTTATGTAGCAGGCAAGGTAGGAAAACAGGAATTAGAAAAAAGTAAGGAAGCAATTATGATGGATGAGGGGTCTGGCATCTCACCGGTTGTGGTGATCTGGTGAGTTTCAGTTCCGTGCCTGAAAGTAAGTTTCCTGAGAAAGAAACTCAGATGAAACAAATGTTAAGTTTCAAGTTTTAAGACTAGGGAGCCTCTATTTCTATGTTGATTTAAAAAAATCATAAATATTTGTTCTAATTGACAATCAAGTCAGTTTCATTCATATATTCTCAATGATTATGGAGAAAGGGAAAAGAGAATAAGGGAAATGAGCCAAGCATTGGCTTACAAAATTTCTGCCCAGAAGTGACATATGACTTTTTTTCTTACATTTCACTGGCAAAGTGAGTCACATTATCATTCCTGAGATCTGATGAATGCAGAAAAATGATTCTACATGTGCCTGTGGCAAAAGGCCACCATTTGTAAACTGCTCTACTGACTTCCATAGGTGCCATCCATGTAAAAGACAATGATGACAGAGCAGGAGGTACCATCTTTGATGTAAAGAGGAACGAGAGAAAAGCAAAACTCTAAAGATACAACTTCAAAGAACATTCTTATTTATATGACAGTAGGAGGAACACATACTCAAGAAGGGAAAATAAAAACACGTAGACAAGCAAAGGGCTCAGTTTCATCTAGGGTCACATCTGTGAGAAGCATGTCAAGAAGTTTCCTCAGTGCCCAATCTGGAGATAAGTTGATGAGGCAAGGCTGGGTCTAACCTTGAAGAAGACATGGTTGGCCTTCAGGAGAGCTGCTTCAGGGAGGCAAGGGGGCTGGATAAGAAGCCAGTTTGAGAAGGGAGCCATCAAAAGTGGGGGTGGAACCCTGAACTACGTGAAAAAGGAAGGGAAACAAGATGGTTGCTTAAGGTAGCAGCAAAATCAAAGCTGCTTTGTTAAATCAAACCTGACACAGTTTTTGATTCATCCATTCAGCAAATATTTATTGAGCATTCACTCTTGCCAAATGCTGTTTTAGGAGCTGGGAGAGAGAAAGCAAACTAAGTTTCCTGTTCCCATGGAACTTATCTTCTAGTGCAGCAGTCCCCAACCTTTTTGGCATAAGGGGCTGGTTTTGTGGAAAACAATTTTTCCACAGACTGGGGCATAGGATGGTTTCAGGATGAAACTGTTTCATCTCAGGTCATCAGGCATTAGGTTCTCATAAGGAGCATACAACCTCAACCCCTCACATGTGCTGTTCACAATAGGGTTTGCACTCTGATATGGTTTGGCTGTGTCCTCACCCAAATCTTGCCTTGAATTGTGATAATCCCCACATATCAAGGTCAGGGCCAGGTGGAGATAATTGAATAATGGGGGAGGTTTCCCCCATACTGTTCTTATGGCAGTGAATAAGTTTCACAAGACCTGACGGCTTCATAAATGGGAGCTCCCCTGCACAAGCTCTCTTGCCTGCCACCATGTAAGACATGACTTTGCTCCTCATTTACCTTCTGCCATGATTGTGAGGCCTCCCCAGCCATGTGGAACTGGGAGTCAATTAAACCTCTTTCCTTTATAAATTACCCAGTCTCGGGTATGAATTTATTAACAGTGTAAGAACAGGCTAATACACGTTCCTGTGAGAATCCAATGCCACCACTGATCTAAGAGGAGGCAGAACTCAGGTGGTAATGCTCGCCTGCACCACACGCATCTTGCCTACTGCTGTATGGTACTGGTCCATGGCCCAGGGGTTGGGGACCCCGTTCTAGTGGAGGCAACATACAATAAACAAGTAAGCAAAGAAATGAATGAGTAAAGAGATAATTTCCCATTATGTCTAGTTCAGATAAGATAAATTATATTTAGTTCTTCCTTCCCTTCTGAAAGGAAGTAACCATGTGGGTGGGAGGTATGAGCTGAAGAGCATAGTCACACTAGTCAGGAAAGGTCTCTCAGGATGTGACATGTAAGTTGACTCCCAGAGGACAAGAAACATCAGTCAAGCTGATTCTGAGGTTTTGAGCTGGAGTGTTCCATGGCACGCAAAATCTCCAGTGGCAATGTCACAGGGCAAACCCCCAAATTAGGGTTCATCCCAGGAGGCCACATGGGTTCTTGTCTTTGAGCATGAAGGAATTCAAGAGCCAGTCAAAAGAGTAAAGTGAAATCTACTTTATTAAGAGGGTAAAGGAATAAAAGGGTGGCTACTCCACATGCAGAGCAGCCCCAACATCTTCTAGTTGGCTACTTGTATGGTTATTTCTTGAGCATATGCTAAATAAGGGGTAGATTATTCATCTGAGTTTTCCAGGAAAGGGGCAGAGAATTCCCATAACCGAGGGTTCCTCCCCATTTCAGGCCATACAGGGTAACTTCCGGACATTGTGATGGCATCAGTAAACTGCCGTGGCACCAGTTGGGATTTTCTTTAGCATTATATATATATATTATATATAGTATTATATAACTAGTGTATAATGCACAGTGAAGATGACCAGAGATCACTTATGTCACCATCTTGGTTTTGGTGGGGTTTGGCTGGCTTCTTTCCCACATCCTGCTTTATCAGTGGGGTCTTTGTGACCTGTATCTTGTGAAACCAGCCCTGCAGAACTCCTGTCTCAAGATCAAGCTCTCACAGAAAATGAGGACTAGATGGAAATTTTAAATGTCTGGGTTTGTACACTTGCGTGTCCATTTGTGTGTAAATACCTACTGTAAATGAAGTTTCTAGAAGACACTTACTTCTCAATATGTAAGATTCATTAGTTTAGAGGCATATGCCTTCTCCCTTAGGTAACTCTGCCACAGAATCATCTTCAGCAGTGTTGGGGCTCAGAAACCATTCTCCAAAATATGGTGCTTTTGACAGGCTGAACTGTAGAAGAAGCCTCAAGGTCTCTCCGACCTTCCTCTCCCCACCGTCTTTCTCAAAGCACAGGATAAAGTTGTTAAGTTCCATTATCTCCCTTAAGTCTGGACCCCCCTCCCAACCAAAAAGGAGAACAAGTATTTTTTCTTCCTGTCACTGTAAGACCAAGTATGTAACCACACTTGAACAGACCTTTTCACAAGCTAACGTCTGCCTCTCAGGCTTATTCAAATCCCGAAGAGAAGTGTTTACAAGTTAATCTCTGTTCCAGGATCCATGGTTCTTCCTAGCAAGCCTTTACTGCTCCTCAAAAGAATTCCTCTTCTCCCCTTCCCATAATCTGTTTTGCCAGGATGCTATAGAAGCATCCAAACCCCTTGGCAGGAGGTAATCACTTTGTGATTCTCCTCATGAATTTGTTAATAAAATTCGAATAACTTTTCACCAACTAATCTGCCTTTTGTGAGATGATCTTTCAGTGAACATTCAGAGGGTAAATAGGAAGTTTCCCTTGGTCCCAACAGCTGCTTGGGAAAGATGGCTGCCAGGTAGCAATCTGCTGAAGCGGATTCTCTCAGTGTTTTCAATAGTGCAGACTCTTTATGATTTTTGAACCAACCCTTACTGGCTTAACATGCAATGCATCTTCTACTTGGATTTGCCCTAGTTTCAGATGTACAGAATTTAGTCATATACCTGTATGAGGTTGAGCTTTCTCAAATATTACTGTGGGACTCAGGAAGGATTTTCCTGGGTCTGTTCTTTTACCTATGTGGGTTTTTGAAAGAGAAACTTAAACAGATCTCTGTAGAACTCTATGACTAGCCTCTGTAGCTTTAGGAGTTGAAAGTATAAACCAAAATGTATCTGAGACAATCTCAGTCAACTTAGAAGTTTATTTTGCCAAGGTTAAGGACATGCCCGTGGCACAGCCTCAGGAGTTTCTGACATGTACCCAAGGTAGTTTCGATACAGGAGCTAGAAAGAAATTATTTAGGCATTTAGTGAGGGTAAGAGAGTCTTCGGCAAGGTTTCCCTTTTAATAAAAAGCAGCCCCTAAATCATTTTTTTCTAACAAAGAAAAGCCTGAAAAATCAAGCTGCAGACATAAAAAAGCAAGCTAGAAGCTTGAACGGGTGAATGCCAGCAGCTGTGCCACAACATGGAGGCTCCATCCTCCCTTTTCTTTGTCAACCACGGGTACAGTAAAGAAGCAGGCAACATGGTGCCAGCCAGGTAGAGAACACATCTGCATAATAAAAGATGAGGGTGGGGTGGCCAGCATCTTTGTATGCTATGCAAATGGCACACCTGATCCAACCAATCTCATCCTCTATGTAAATCAGACATCACCTCCTCAAACTCATCTATAAAGTCACCTTCTCAAACTCATCTATAAAACCACGTGCATTTCACCATGGAAATGGAAGACCCACTCGGGATCCCCTCTCTGCAGGAGAGAGACCATTTCTCTTTCTCTCGCCTATTAAACATCCACTCTGTTTTTGTTTTTTTTGAGACTCAGTCTCACTCTGTGGCCCAGGCTGGAGAGCAGTGGTGAGATCTTGGCTCACTGCAGTCTCCGCCTCCTGGGTTCAAGCAATTCTCTGCCTCAGCCTCCCGAGTAGCAGGGATTACAGGCGTGTGCCACCACACCCAACTAATTTTTGTATTTTTAGTAGAGATGGGGTTTCACCATCTTGGTCGGGCTGGTCTTGAACTCCTGACCTCATGATCAACCACCTTGGGCTCCCAAAGAGCTGGGATTACAAGCGTGAGTCACCACACCTGGCCTTAAACATCCACTCTTAAACTGACTGCTTGTGTGTTCGTGTCCTTGCTTTCCTTGGCCACGAGGCAACAGACCTGGGGTATTATCTCAGACAAATGGCTCTGCTTCAGTTTGGCTACAGTTTGAATTTATACATTTTAGGGAGACATAAGACATCCATCAATACATGTAAGATGTACATTGGTTCAGTCTGCAAAGGCAGGACAACTTGAAGTGGGAGTGAGAAGCGGGGCTTCCAGGTCATAGGTGGATTCAAAGATTTTCTGATTGGCAATTGGTTGAAAGAGTTTATCTGCAAATCTGGAATCCATAGAAGGAAGTGTCTGGGCTACGCTAAGCAGTTGTGGAGACCAAGGTTCTTATTAAGCAGATGAAGCCTCCAGGTAGCAGGCTTCAGAGACAATAGATTGTAAATGTTTCTTGTTAGACTTAAAAAGGTGCTAGACTCTTAGTTAATTCTCTCCTGGATCAGAAGAAAAGACCTGGAAAGGGAAGGGGAGTCTCTGCAGAATGTAGACTTTTCCCCGCAAGACACAGCTTTGCAGGGCCATTTTAAAATATGTCAAAGAAATGTATTTTAGGGTGCCGGGCGTGGTGGCTCACGCCTATAATCCCAGCACTTTGGGAGGCCAGGGCGGACGGATCACGAGGTCAGGAGTTTGAGACCAGCCTGGCCAACATGGTGAAACTCCGTCTCTACTAAAAATACACAAATTAGTTGGGTATGGTGGCGTGTGCCTGTAATCCCAGCTGCTTAGGAGGTTGAGGCAGGAGAACTGCTTGAAACGGGACCCAGGAGGCAGAGGTTGTGGTGAGCCGAGATCACGCCATTGCATTCCAGCCTGGGCAACAAGAGTGAAACTCTGCCTCAAAAAAAAAAAAAAAAAAATGAGGAGGGAGGAAGGAAGGAAGGAAGGAAGGAAGATATTTTAGGGTAAAATACTTTGATTTCATTCAGGGCCTGCTATCTGTCATGTGATGCTATATACTAAAGTCAGGCTGGGATTTGAAGTCTTATTGCTACAAAAAGAGTCTT
The DNA here is from genome assembly GCF_003255815.1 of Theropithecus gelada. NCBI lineage: Eukaryota > Metazoa > Chordata > Mammalia > Primates > Cercopithecidae > Theropithecus > Theropithecus gelada. The sequence goes on from NC_037676.1 coordinate 106,540,108, forward strand.
AAGATCTCTGTTTTGATGTTAATGCTGGTCAGTTGTCCCTCACTTCTGAAGGGTGGAGGGTATAATGAGGCATGGCCAACATCCCTGACCCTGGCTGCCCATCCTGGCCTGAACTAGGTTTTCAGGTTAACTTTAGAATTCCCTTAGCTGAGAGGAGGGGTCCAATAAAAGGGTTGGAAGGCTTAGAAATTTATTTTTAGTTTACAAAGGCAATCATTTTGGCCATTATGGTCTGAATTAGATTGCCACTAGGAAAAACTATGTATATTTTAAAGTTGGGATGATGCCATTGTGGTGGGATAATCTGGAAGAAGCTTAATTTGTGTTAACTTATTTCTATTTATTCTTAATATTTGCCTATTTTCCCCCTGCTATAATGTAGCTCCCTGAAGACAAGAATACTTGTCTGTTTTGTTCCTGGATATTTCTCCAGCTCCTAGAAAGTGCCTGACCTGGAGAAGGTGCTCATGAGGCATCCAGTGAATCAGTGTTTCTTCTACTTGTGGGACGGTCCTACCAACCCCCTATTGACTCCAGTAGGGATGGTACCATGTCTGAGAGGCCAAAGAAGAGACCTGGAGACATAGGATTTATTGGCATGGGGGGTGTGAATTTATATACAGAGAAATCCAGTGGAGGCCGGCTGGACAGGAGAACTGCTATTGTTTGTAAAAAGCATGTTGTGTATAAAGCATTTTCACTTAGCACCCTCTACCTGGAAACCTCCATTTAACCCAAAACAAAGGGCCTCAACTCCCTGTATGGCCTGTGTTCCAAAGAATGGGCTGAGGTTTCAGATGTCCATCATAGATAAAACAAATCGCTAGGTTGGCCACTCAGATTCTGTGAAAGGAAAATCTTGGGGTCCCAAAATTACTAAGCTAAAGGGAAAAGTCAAGCTGTGAACGGCTCAGGTCGAACCTCCCTCCCATTCTATTCAAAGTCATCCCTCTGCTCACTGAGCTAAATGCATATCTGATTGCCTCCTTCTAAAAGCCTTATCAGAAACTCAATATTCAACCTTTTATCTCTCCCCTACCTGTGACCTGGAAGCGCCCTCCCTGCTTCAAGTTGTCCCCGCCTTTCTGGATGGAACCAATGTACTTCTTCCATATATTGGTTGATGTCTCATGTTTCCCTAAAATGTATAAAACCAAGCTGTGCCCCGACCACCCTGGGCACATGTCATCAGGACTTCCTGAGGCTGGGTCACGAGCGCACGTCCTCAACCTTGGCAAAATAAACTTTCTAAATTAACTGAAACCATCTCAGATACTCAAGGTTTGCAATTCCTTAGCTTGGAATTCTGAACACATGTTCTTCTTAGACCATAGGATTCTTCTTACAATATGCTTGTTATTGCTGTAGGGTGCATCTGCTGTACAGGCACTGCCACCTTCCTCCTTGTGCCAGTGTCCCGACGTCCCAGGAAATGCACCAGGCAGATCCAGGCATCTCTGACTGAGGCTGAAGGTTCAGGTCCATTTTTGGTCCGTGACGTCTTTTCTTTTCCCCTCTCACTACTGACTTGAAGGGTCAGCTCTCTCAGGGCTGACTCTGAAAAGCAGTGTCACTTTTCTGCCTGGGCAGAGAACTTGCTGCTGTTTTGTGCCTGTTGCTAGAAAGGTCAGGCCTAGCTTTGTGCTGAGACTTAAGGGATATAATTGTTTGGAATTTTCTGTGAGGTGAGCATGTATGCACTCCTGGAGCTGATGTCCCGGGGAAAATGGATTCCAGCAGAACAGTCAGTCCAGTGGCTCCTAGAGCTTTGATTTTCATGGGTCTGAAAAGCTATGAGGCTCCAGGAGCATTTGAATAAGGATGATTTAGGGAGCTCTACATAATGTTTGTAGCTTTGCAGTTCCCTCCCAGACAACCTGAACTAATGCGTGAGAACAGAGAAAGCTGATTCCCAGAAAGCCAGTCCTTAGGGCCTGAACCCGGCAGGCCCACTCTCCCATTTTCCGTCTCTCCAAATCCTCAGGGCCAGCACAATCCTGCCTCTGGGAAACACCCTCTGACCTTTATTAACCACGGGAATTTCACTCGCTCTAAATTCCCTGGCTACCTACTATTTTATCTGTTCATTAACATAGACGAGGCTCCTACTTTGTTCCAAGCAAATGAAAATGACAATGCCATCATCCTCCCCTCGCAGGAAGTTGGCAGGGAGACACACATGCTCATCAGAGTATGCATCACGCATTAATTTTTTTTTTTTTTTTTTTTTTTTTTTTTTTGAGACGGAGTCTCCCTCTGTCTCTCAGGCTGGAGTGCAGTGGAGCCAGCTCGGCTCACTGCAACCTCTGCCTCCCGGGTTTACACCATTCTCCTGCCTCAGCCTCCTGAGTAGCTGGAACTACAGGCACCTGCCACCACACCCGGCTAATTTTTTGTATTTTTAGTAGAGATGGGGTTTCACCATGTTGTCCAGGATGGTCTCGATCTCCTGACCTCGTGATCCAGCCGCCTCGGCCTCCCAAAGTGCTGGGATTACAGGTGCGAGCCACCGTGCCCGGCCCACACATTCATATTAATGTATACTGCCTTAGGATGCTTTTCACTTCATCTGCATGTGTATACATCTATGTTTTAATTACATATGTATGAACTGGTTTTTTCATAAGACTATAAGCATTTGAGACATTTTGAGATTGGGGCTGTGTCTTATGTGGTAATTCACAGGGTACAGAGTATAAAGCAAATCTACGATCACTCCTTTTGAAATGGAAAGTAAATGGACTTGGGGAGGTAGAGTGCTGCGGTCAGAGCATCTTGTGGAAGAAACGCAACAAGTCACTCGTGTGTAATAATGAAGTATTCGTGGTTGGTTTCACTTGCACTTTTTCCACTTGAAAAAATCCCCATGAGTTATGAAGCTAGAATGGAACAGAATCCTACTGCTGACCACAGAACGCACTGTGGACTGATCATTTCCAGGTGTATCTTTTCAGGGAAGCCAAATAGGTAATTAAGAAGCAATGAAGGATTTTCCTAAGGGAAAAAATTAAATTGGATCTCTATTTTATACCATACACAGATATAAATTCCAAATGAATTAAAGATCAAGATGCAAAAAGAAAACCCAGATAGCTAATAGAACATCTCTTTATATTCTTGAGATAAGACCTTCCTAATAAACAAAAAAAACCATAAAGCCGTAAAGAAAAATATTGAGAGATATGAGCATATAAAATTAAAAACTTCTTCAATAAAGAAAAAGTATTTTTTAAAAAGTCACCAAGGAGGAGAATATTATCCATACCATCTAAAGACCAATGAGAAAGGTAAATTTTTAAAAAGCAATCTATAAAAAAGGAGAAATAAAATGACATAGGCTGGGCACAGTGGCTCACACCTGTAATCCCAGCACTTTTGGACGCTGAAGTGGTGGATAATCTGAGCTCAGGAGTTCAAGACTAGCCTGAGCAACATGGCGAAATCCTGTCTCTACCAAAAATACGAAAAATTAGCCGAGCGTGGTGGCGCATGCCCATAGTCCCAGCTACTCAGAAGGCTGAGGCAAGAGGATCACTTGAGCCCAGGAGGTGGAGGCTGCAGTGAGCCAAGGTCATGCCACTGCACCCAGCCTGGATGACAGCGTGAGGGTCTGTATAAAAAAAATAATAATAAAATAAAATAAATGACATAAACAGAAAAGTTACAGAATACAAATGGCCAATAAACTTGAAAAAATGTTAACCCTTACAAGTGTTCATGGACAAATCTATTCTTTGTTGATAGGTTTGACAGAGTTTAAAATGATTGACAGTGTTAACTCTTGGTAAGGTTGTGAAGATTTCCTCACACACTGCTGGAGAAAGTGTAAATTGCCCTCTCCTTTTGGTAGGACAATCGTGTAACATCTAACACAATTGTAAATGCACATATCTTTTCATCCAGGGTTTCTGTTCTTGAAATTTACCCTTAGATGGGGTCCAAGAAGATTATACACAGAAAAAATAAGCTACATAAGGTGGAACAATATGTATGATATACACCATTGATGTCAATTTGTAAAATAAAACATGATTGTTACCTATATTATATATATGTAAACAATGATATTTACTGCAGCTTTTTTTTAGAGTAAAAAATTGAAAACAATCTCATAGGAGAATGGTTAAACTAGTGATGATCTATTCATAACCAGATGACTAGGCAGAGCCTTAAACAGTGACACAGAAATTTATTTTAAGACATGTCATTATATGAGAAAAGCAAGATAGAAAAACACAAGGTCTCTTTTATATCTTTTAAAAAAACATATTGCATCATATGATGTTTTTTCCCCCACTTTGAACATCAAAAATCTGAATACATCTTAAAATCAATAACATCATAGATTAATTGCCAACGTTTTTTCTTTCTTAGTGGTACATAAAATCATTACATGCCTTACAAACAAAAATATCATATATTTGTTAGGAATGTGGTGTATATATACATAAATTTATTATGCAAATAAGCTTTTTCAAAGTCAGGAAGGATGCCTACTACAATGTCCATAGGAGATAATCTGTAGGATGTGTCTGATTAAACAAGGTAAGGGGATGCGAATGTTTTACTCTATATGTTTCTATGTTTGAATTTTAGCTACATGTGAAATAGGATCCCATTTGAACAGTTAAAAATATATGTGCCTAGAAAAAAAATCTAGTGGAATGTAAGCCAAAATATTATCAGTAGTTTTCTCTGGGTAGAAAAGTCATAATTGACTTTTATTTTATTTTTTGGTTTGTTGGTATTTCTCAATTTTCTTCTACAGTTAATACATATCAATGTATATATTTTTTAAAAGACAGCATGAAATTCCAAGACCTGCTGCATTAACTCCATCAGTAGCAACAGACATGTCAGGAAGCCCTGGGTTTATACCATCAATATACAAACACGCTTGCATCCCTGCTCGCCTACACAGAGAGCCACTTAGGTAATCATGGGCAGAGATGCCTACACTTGTCCTCACCTGAGTGTGTTTATCATGTCATGGGTACCAAAGACAAGTGAAATAGGTCCCTGCTCTCTGGGAGCTTCTGGCCTAACTCAAGGTGTAGGTTAGAGAGGATGTATACAGTATGGAGCGCCCTGGCCCAACCAGTTGACTTGCTGCTGAGACAATCTCATTTTGCTACAATTTGGAAAATGATAAACCACCTGCCTGATGAATTGTGAGTTCCTTAGGTAAGCTAGCAGGATGATTGGGATGAAAAATATTCAACTTCATTAATCCCAGGATCTTCAATTTTGTGACTTAAGCTAAACCTGTGTTTTTATTGCCATTAGTCTATTTTTGTCTTTATCATCATAAAATCCATTTTACAATGTGATTTTATAAAATAAGGTACCTTTCTCTGATTAAAATCTTTTAGAAAGAAAGAAAGAAAGAATTTTATTATTTTGAGATACTGTACCTCTTTGAAGTCATCTGGACTGGGTTTCCTCATTTTGACTAAAAACGAGAGGGCAAGTTCATCAGGGCCTCTGCTTTGAAATGCCATCAGTGGAAGAGAGAAACTGTGGGTCGTTGCCACCATGGCAGAGCCTCCTGTTCCTTGCCAATGGCAAAACTTCTTTAGTGATCACATGGATCCAGTGCTCTCAGCAATGATAAGCTGTATATGTATTTCTTGGTTGCTTAAAGTAAACAAAGAATTTGTTTTGGCTCCAGTGATGTTTCAGACCTTCTCCTACTTAAAATCAAGCTGACTTCGAATCATACATTTTTGTTTCCACACATAAAAATACGATGCCATTGTATCCCCCAGATGTTAGAGACCTAAACACACTCACTTATCCTGTTAGCAGTTTTCTCCTCATCTGACTCTGTTTGGGGAACAGGTATTCACTTCCTCTTTCCAGAGAGGACCTCAGCAGACCATAGCCACATGTTGCGAGGCTCAGCTGGACTCACAGACTCAAGGAAGGACAAGGAGAAGTCTTGTTCTTCCGAAGAGCAGTCTGGTGTATAAGTAAATACGCCAGACCACTTGCATAGAAAACATAGGCTGTTGGGAGAACTGGAAAGAGATTCTGAGGATGAGAGAGTGACTGAGAGGAACGGGAACAATGGTAACTCAGATAATTATTTACGAAGGTAATCAGAGGCAAAAAGATCTTTAATACAGTGAGAAAAAAAGCTAACTACCAACAAGTGACAATTAGGCTGACAGCTGACTTAGCAGCAATGATGGAAGTCAGAAAACGCTAGAGAAGTCTCTTCAAAATGCTGATATAAAATAACTGTCAACCTAGGTTAATACATTTTGTAGAAATATTTCTCAAGAAATATTTCTTGAGCAAAATAAACACATTTTCAGATGAACACTGAGAAAGTTAACCTCCAAACTCACACTAATGGAAAATCTGTCATACCATAAAAAGTTAAGAGAAAAGAAGAAAAAAAGGATTCCAGAATCTAGTTCTGAGATACAGAAAGAAATAAATTGTAATTGTATATAAAGAAATAAATTATTTTAAACTGTAAGTTTGGAAAAAAATCTAAAACATGTTATACAAAATAATATTTAACTTGTGGGGTCAAAAGAGCTAACACAATGGACAATTTCTTGTTGGGGTTTTCCTAAGGTCTTTGTATTATTTGAAAGGTGAATTAAAGACATTGATGAACTTTTCATTCTTTAGGATGCATGTTGTAGTTTTTAGAATAACCATTAGAAAAAGAGAGAAAAAGAATAGAACACAGGAAAAATTTAATCTGTTCCAAAAAATTACAGAAAATATAACTTTAAAAATTGGGATAAATGAAAGCATATAATAAAATGTTGGAAGTAAGCTCAAATATATCAGGAGCCTCAAAACATGAATATGGGCTGAATTATTTACTTAATAATTAGGAACTGTCAAAAAATATTCTGCTATAGTCTAAGACATGACACATGTAAAACCTAAGAACAAAGAAAGGCTTAAAATAAAAGGACAAAAGCAATAATATTTCAGGCAAATACTAACACAAATAAAGTCACTGTTGCTCTATTATATCAGTAAAAACTTTGAGGCAAATAGCAGAAGGCCAGCGCATAATAGAAAAAGTTGAGTTCAGCAGAATATACCATTCTAAATTTGCATAGACCTCTTAGTGAACTTTACAATATGTAAAGAATACTTGATGAAACTACAATGAGTAATCGACAAGCAAAACCATTTAATATACTTGATCCAATGACCATATGTTGAACCCTGAAACCAAAATAAAGTTGGTTCTTTGTAAAGGTTGATACAATACCACATTCCTAACAAATATATGATCTTTTTGTTTGTAAGGCATGCAATGATTTTATGTACCACTAAGAAAACCTCTGGTGGGTTTGAACTAGGAGGAAAAAAAAGGAGAGAAAAAGATATGAAAGCCAATATTAGAAATGAAAAGAGGCTGGGCATGGTGGCTTAAGCCTATAATCCCAACACTTTGGGAGGCCAAGGCAGAGAATCACTTGAGTTCAGAAATTCGAGTCCAGCCTGGCCAACATAGTGAGACCTTATCTCTACAAAAAAAATAGAAAATTAGCCGACTATTGTGGTAGATGCCTATAGTCCCAGCTATTCAGAAGGTTGAGGCAAGAGGATCACTTGAGCCCTATTGTATCTCTTTGAAGTCATCTGGACTGAGTTTCCTCATCTTGACTAAAAACGAGAGCACAAGTTCATCAGGGCCTCTGCTTTGAGATGCCGTCAGTGGAAGAGAGAAGCTGTGGATTGTTGCCACCGTGGCAGAGCCTCCTGTTCCCTGCCAATGGTGAAGCTTCTTTAATTAGGGAGGTTGAGGCTGCAGTGAGCTGTGATTGTGCCACTACACTCAGCCTAGGTAGCAGAGCAAGACCGTACCTCAAAAAAAAAAAAAAAAAAGAAAGTAAAAGAAAAATACAAAAATTGGGATTGGGAGGCTGATGTGGAAGGATCATTTGAGCACAGGAGGTAGAGATTCTGTCTCAAAAAATAAAAATAAAAAGTAGAAATGAAAAGTCAACTAAAGATACGACAGAAATAATGAGAAAATAATAGGAACATTGTAATGCATTTAATGCAAACCTGATGAAGTTAGGATTCTCATCTATTATATTTTTCACACACTACAGTATCTCCAGTGCCAGAACTGTAGTCATTATTATTGAGTAAATAAGTTTGAAAACTTACAAAAAGGATAACTTATCTGAAAAATATAATTTACCAAAACTAACGCACACAAAAAATGGAATCTGTATTTTGAAACGTTTCCAAAAAGGAGAGGTAAATAGGCAGAGCACAGAAGATTTTTAGGGCAATGAAACTACTCTGCAATACTATAATGGTGGCTACATAGCATCACAAATTTGTCCAAATCCATAGATTGTATATCAAGAGGGAGCCTTAACCTGGGCTATTGACTTCGGCCAATAACGCTGTGTCGATGCCGGTTCATGGATTATGGCAAATGCTCCACTCTGGTGGGATGTTGGTGATGGGGAAGCCTGTGCTGTGGTGGGGGAGGAGGCATATGGGAACTGTATATTCTGCTCAACTTTTCTGTGAACCTAAAACTGCTCTTAAAAAATTAAAACTAAAAATAAACAGTCCAAAAAAACCCCGAAACCTACCCAAAAAGGGAACGCTAGGCTCAGATGCTTTTAGGAGTAAATTCAACCAAATTTTGAGGAATAATTTTTTCAACTTATACAAACTTTTCCAGAGAATAAAAAGAGAAAACACTCCCCTTCTCTGAGGCTAGTAAAATATTGATTCCAAAACTAGATAAGACAGTACAATAAATAAAAATTAAAGCCTATGTCACTCGTGAACATAAAAGCAAAAATTTATACAAAATATTAGCAACTCAAGTCCAGCAGAACATAGCAAAATAATAAAACATGATCAGACTGGGTTTATTCCAATAATGCAATGGTAGTTGAATACTAAAAATCAATGTAATTTATCACACTCATAGATTAAAGGAAAATAAAATAGGATATGCTCAGTAGATGTAGTTAAAGCAGTTAATAGTTATTTAACAGTCTTTTATGATTTAAAATTGTTTTTAATCTCTTAGCAAATTTTGAATAGAGAGAAAGTTTCTTAACCTAATAAAGGATTCCTAAATACCAACTCTAAACCTAAGGGCCCAATAGTGAAACATTAGAAGCACTTTTGAAAAATTGAAACTAGAGGCCGGGTGCGGTGGCTCACACCTGTAATCCCAGCACTTTGGGAGGCCGAGGCAGGTGGATCACCTGAAGTCAGGAGTTTGAGACCAGTCTGGCCAAGATAGTGAAACCTTTTCTCTACTAAAAATACAAAAATTAGCTATGCATGGTGGCAGGCACCTGTAATCCCAGCTACTCGGGAGGCTGAGGCAGGAGAATCATTTGAACCCAGGCGGTGGAGGCTGCAGTGAGCCTGGATCGTGCCATTGCACTCCAGCCTAGGCAACGGAGCGAGACTCCATCTCAAAAAAAAAGAAAAAGAAAAATTGAAACTAGAAAGATGCCGGCCCATCCCACACCAGCTATTACCACTGTGATCCAACCACACTAGAACCAGTGTAGCCCTGGCTATAATGAAATAAAAATGACAAAAGATACAAAGATTGGAAAAGAAGAAACAAACTATCATTATCTATATAAGATTTTCTACATGAACAAAACCTCATAATCTAAGGATTAATTATCAGAATTCACAAGAGAGTTTATCAAAATTCCTGCTACTACTCAAAATGCCAAAATCCTTTGCACTTTCAAATACCCACAACAAAGAGTTAGAAAATATAATTTTAAAAATATACTAATTAAAATATCACAAAATAACTGAAACCTAACAAAATAGATATAGGGATAAATCTAATGAAAATGTGAAAGATCTTCATAGATAAAATTATAAAGCTTTACTAAAAGGTATTAAAGGTCAGCCAAGCGCGGTGGCTCACGCCTGTAATCCCAGCACTTTGGAAGATGGAGGCAGGCGGATCACAAGGTCAGGAGATCGAGACCATCCTAGCTAACACGGTGAAACCCCGTCTCTACTAAAAATACAAAAAATTAGCCAGGCATGGTCCGGGCGCCTGTAGTCCCAGCTACTCAGGAGACTGAGGCAGGAGAATGGCATGAACCTGGGAGGCGGAGCTTGCAGTGAGCCGAGATCGTGCCACTGCACTCCAGCCTGGGGGACAGAGAGAGACTCCGTCTCAAAAAAAAAAAAAAAAAAAAGAAAGAAAGAAAGATTTACACTAATGTAGAAAGATAATATGTTCATGAATACGGTGACTTAAATACAAAAAGATATTTATCCTCTAACTGACCAATAAACAAAATATAACTCCAATCAATCCCAACAGGAAGTTTCATGGGCCTTGTTCAACTGATTCTACATTTGTATAAAAACCATAGCAAAGACGCTCTTGAGTGAGAACAAAAGTGGGGAGACATTGGCCTATAAAATGTAAAGAGTTATTTTGAGGTGGTAGTAATTAAAAAGAGTGACGTTGGTGCAAAAACAAATAGATCAACAGAACAGGAACTAGGGCTTAGAAACAGACTCATATGTATTTGAAAACTTGATATGCATCTGACATGGCATTGTAGACCAAGAGAAAAAGATACACAATGTAAATGTGTTAGCATTATACACAACTAATTATTCATATGAGAAAAAAGAAAATGTATCCCTACTTCACACCATACGCAAAGATACTTCCAGATGGATCAAGAACTTAAATATGAAATACGAAATATTCAAAGTTTCATAGTAAGACAATGTCTTTATGACCTCAGGATAAACAAGAATGTTTTAAGTAAGTCATAAAAAGTGCTAAACCTAAGGGAAAACATAGACAATGACAATTACATTAAAATTAAGATTTTCTATTCATAGGAAACCATCTAGCTTCCAAAAAATCTATTTTCAGAAAAGATACTTGTACCACATAAAATGACAAAAGGTTAGTATCCATAATTTAAAATGAAATTCTACAAATTAATAAGAAAAAGATAAACAATAGAAAAAAGGGCAAACGTAATGAATATGCCTGTACTAGAAGAGAGTATAAATAGCCAATGACCACAGGAAAACATGTTCAACCTCATTAGCACTCAGGAAATTGAAAATAAAATGTCAAATAGATACAATTTCTCACCCACTAAATTTGCAAAAATTAAAGTCTGGAAATATCAAGTATTGTTGGAATTAAGCTACAGGGAACAGTTAGTCATACATTGTCATAAGGTCAACACAACACGGGGGACATTGATGACTTCGAGAACAGTTGGTGGTTGGTGTGGGCAAATGCCCAACCAGAGAAGATTTTAAGAAATGATGGGAGGAGAGGAACTGAAGGCAGCGAGTATAGATGATTTTCTGTAAAGAAGAGAAAATAAATAGGTAGTGCCTGATGAAAGAACTCAGGTCAAAAGCAGTTTTCTATTTCTCCACCCTTCCCATGCCTTCAGATGGGAGAAATGGCAGAAAGCGGAAATTTTTGATGCAGGAGAGAGACTGATGGAGTGATGCCCTTGAGTAGGTAAGAGAGGATGGGATGAAGGCATAAGTGGAGGAATTGACTTTAGATAGCAGCATGAATGGTTCACCTACAGGAACTGAGAAACCAGAGGCTGCAGGTACAGGTGCTTGCAGGTGGGTAGGTGTGGTGGCAGCAGTGGATAGAAGCCCTCTGGTGATTCTATTTCCTTGGTGAAATAGGAATCACGATCATTAGCTGAGAGGATCAGGGAGAAGGTGCTGGAGGTCTGGGAAAAGAGAAGCTCGAAATTTTCATCCAGAAAAGCACGAGGTCAAATGGGTTTGGAAAATATAGTAAGATTGCCCAGAGGCACTAAAAGCCCATTTGAGACCATGGTCATGAGTTTAAGGTTAGACCAGCCAGCAAGATTGTGTGTTTTTTCTTTTGTTTTGTTTTGTTTCCAGCCACATTCAACCACATGAGAGCAGGCGCAGAGGAAACAGAGATTTTCATTTAACCAGGACTGTTTCTTTGCTGAGCCAGCATGACAAATGGAGAGCGGCAGAGAGTTAAGGATATACCAAGAGAGTGATTATAATGATTAACCATGGAATTCTTGCAGAGGAAGATGAGGAAATAGGATATCAAGTGGATGAGTGATAGCATAATAGCTTTAATGTTCTGCTGCACTCAAAGTATGGTTGGAAATGGGGGACTGACAGGAGCGTATAGGAAAGATTAAAGGTGGTGGTCAGGGTAGGATGCATGGAAATGAGATGAGAAACAGTTTTGATTATTGGTAATAAATGTATCTTGGAAATAGAAGTAAGGTAAAATGGAAGAAGGCTTTTAAAGGAGAAGAATTCAAGGAATTGAAAGTCTAGGATGATGGAAGAATCATCTTTATGTAAATCTACACAAATTAACAGGGGCTTATGTTGTGCACAATGATGATGCACTAGGAGTTATAGTCAATAAATATGTAGGGACCCTACTCTACTTCTAGGTCAAGTGGTGTGATGGCTATTGGGAAAAAACATCCACCACTTCAAAGGGTTGCAGGGGAAGCAATAAATTCAGAGGAATGTGTGAGAAAACTTTATTTTAAACCATATCAGATCATTTTTTAAAATGAGATTGCCTATATTCTGAAATACTACCAGTTCATTTTGAATAGCTCAAGTTCCTGCTTTATTGATTAATTATTGAGACCTGTTCAGAATATATACTTGTCTTCTCATTTATCAACCATTATTCATTCAGCACATTTTTATTCAATGCATACTCAACAAACATTTGCTCTAGGTACTTAAAATCCAACAATGGGAACAAAACAAAGATCCCTACCCTTGTAGAGCTTATATTCCAAGTTGACTTATTTTATTTTCAATTTTGTGCAGAAATCAGAGCTGTGGATTGTCTTGCTTTTATGGTAAGCTATTTTGCTGCAAGTACAGCAAACAAAATGGAGTCAGCTAAAAAGAAAATAAAAACTAATGCTCCAAAGCTGGGCACTGAGTGGGAACATTTTCCTGCCGAGCAGGAAACACAGTAAAGTACAGGGTATAGGTAGGTTCCCAGGGATGGGAAATGAATAAGATCTTTTAGAGCCTTAGTCCATTCTGTGTTGCTGTAACAGAATACCTGAAACTGGATAATTTATAAAGAATGGAAATTTACTTCTCACAGTTCTGGAGGCTGGGAAGTCCAAGGTTGAGGGGCCAGCATCTGGTAAGGGCCTTCTTGTTGCATCATCCCATCCACAAGGAAGAAGAAGGGCCAGGGAGCATGCAAGACAGAGAGAGAGGGAGGGGGCCAAACTTATCTTTTACATCAGGAGCCCACTCTGGCGATAACTAACTCATTCCCACAATAACAGCATTAATTCATTTAGGAGGGGAGAGCTCTCATGATCTAACTAACTCTCAAAGGTCCCACCTCTTAATACCATCACAATGGCAATCAAATTTCACCATGAGTTTTGGAGGAGACATTCAAACCACAGCAGAGCCCAAAGACCAGGAATGATTTCTGTCCCATATTAGAAAGCAAGGTCTCCATGTGCTGTTGACTGACTGAAGAGGTCTAAGTTTGTCAGGCGGGCAAGAAGACTGTGTTACCGGCAGAGGGGATCCGAGTCACCAGGCACCAAAATATGTTAGTGGTAGAAGGTATTTGAGTTACTGGTGGTAAATCCATATGAGTCAGCAGGAACCTTAATTCTTGCCTCCTCAGAAGAAAAGAATTTGACTGAGAGGCATAAGACTGAAAAGGAGACTGAGGCAGGTTTCATAGCAGGAGTGGAAGTTTATTAAAAAGCCTTAGAGCACGAAAGAAAGGAAAGTATATTTGGAAGAGACCCAAGCTGACATCTTGGAGGTCCAGTGCAGGATGTAATTTAAAATTTCATATGCTGGCCTACTTCCATGTCTTGTGCCCCTTTCCCTTCATTCTTCCCTTAGAGTGAAACGCCTGCATGCACCGTTCCCTGCTTGTGCTTGTGAGGTAAGCGTGTGCACTGTGTTTACTGGAGTCGTGTGCATGCTCACGCGAGGCTTTCTTCCATTTTCTGGTGGAATGCCCCTGGAAGGTCATACTCTGCCATTTTTCCTCTTAATCTGCATGCTTGAGCCCACTTGCCCAATTCCTGAGATCTTATTGGAGCCTGCCAATTACCTATTTCAGGTATTTGTATCTATTGGGAAACTACCTCTCCCTGGCACCAGCTGTAACCTATGATCATTTTAGAGAGGCAATGTGATAACTGCTGGACCATTACCTGATGGTTGCCTGACATTCCTAGTGGGTTGGGGGGAGTCCTCTCCTGCTCCACTCATGCCTGACTAGCTACCTACTGTAACAGCTAGAGGCAGTCAGCTGTGGATGTGGGCCACCCATCCAGGAGCATGGTGTCCAGCTGCCTCTGCTGTATGTGTGACCTGCCCAAGTTGGTTCTGTGTAGGTGTTGGCAGGCTGATGGCCAGACCAGGAATGGTTGGCCATCTGCTATCAGACTCAATCTGTAGTAGTTTCCTAGGGCTGTCAAAACAAAGTACCACACATTGCGTGGCTTAGAACACCAGAAATGTATTGTCTCACAGTTATGAAGGCTGAAAAGTCTGAGGCCAAGGTGTCGCAGGGTCACGGTCCCTCTGAAACCTGCAGGGGAATGCTTCCTGGCTTCTTCCCACTTTGGTGGTTTGCTGGCAATTTTTGGCATTCTTTGACTTGTACATGTGTCCATTTAGTGTTCCACCTTCACACGGGATCCTCCCTGTGTGTCTTCCCACTGTATGTGTCTATCTCTATGTTTAAATTTCCCCCTTTCAACAAAGATACCAGTCATATTGGACTAGAGGTCCCACTAAAGACCTCATTTTTTACCTCTGTAAAAACTGTATGTTCAGTTCTGAGGTATTAGGAGTTAGGACTTTGACTTTTTTTTTTTTTTCTTTTGAGATGGAGTCTCACTCTGTCTCCCAGGCTGGAGTTCAATGGCACAATCTTGGCTCACTGCAACCTCTGCCTCCTGAGTTCAAGCAATTCTCGTGCCTCAGCCTCCTGAGTAGCTGGGTTTACAGGCACATGCCACCATACCTGGCTCTTTCTTTTTTTTTTTTGTATTTTTAGTAGAGACGAGGTTTCGCCATGTTGACCAGGCTGGTCTCGAACTCCTGACCTCAGGTGATCCACCTGCCTCGGCCTCCCAAAGTGCTGGGATTACAGGTGAGAGCCACTGTACCTGGCCTTAATAACTCTGAAGGAAATAAAAATATTTTACCCTAAAATATATTTTTATATGTAAAGAAATATAAATGGCTGCCACAAAGCCAGCAAACAGAAGTGACCTCACAAAGCTGGATTCTGTGGGGAAGAATTTGCATCTGTGGAGCATCTTCATCAAGTGTAGTCAGGCCCTTTCCATGCCTTTCCAGGATCTTAAAGAGGTTGAGAGTCTGACATCTTTAAAAGTCTAAAAAGAATCATTTACCGTCTATTCTGTCAGAGGGAGGCTTTGTCTACATAACAAGGCCATCTTCGCCAGCCAAGCCTCTTCCTTTCTCCCTCCCATAACCTGTCTCGCCACTAAAACCTGGTTTTGGGGCATCCTTTGAGTTCATATTTTTTCTATAATCCCAAGATGACACAGAAGCTTCTAGAACATATTGTTTGGTGGGATCTTCATTCTGAAGGCTCCCATGTATACACATTAAATAAATTGTATGCTTTTCTCCTATTAATCAATCTGCCTCAAGTCAGTGATTTTTCAGTGAACTTTTAGGGGGCCAGGAGACTATAGCCCCCACATTTTGAGGACATAATTCAACCCATAGCACAATCTCAATCCTAATTGATGGTTCTAAACTACAGACCTTACCTGTGTCTAACTGCCACTGCATCTTTCCTTTCTATCTTCCATTGAAACTGCCTTTGCAAAGTTATGACATAAGAGAAATCTGACATGGCTGACCCCATCTTGCTTCTAGGCTTACAGGCTAGCTGTCTTTGCACATTCCTGGGTGTGGGTCGAGCTAACTTCGGGAGAAATTTAATTTATAGTTTAAATTTAATTTATAATAGCCCTTTCCCAAAACTAAACTGCTCTTGTAAAACTAATGAAAGGTTTTACAAGAGGACATGATGTAGGCATAGTTTAAAAATTATCAGCCATTATTCCAGAGGTCACAAGAGTTGCAACTTCTCCAATTACTCCTGCAGATAACATCACTATTAGAGAAACTAAGATTGGCCTTTTGAGTTGTCTTTTCAGGTTTTTGCATTTCTGACAACTGGATGGCCCCATCCAGACTTGCCAACCAGCCCTGAGGTCCCCACCCAGGAACAGATTCAGTTCAGGAGGACAGCTTCAATTCCCTATGATTTCATCTCCAAGCAGTCAGCACTCCCCACTCCCTGGCCTCTTACCCAGCAAACTATCTTTGAAAAACCCTTAAACTCTGAGCCTTTGATGAGATTAATTTGAGTAATAACTCTGTCTCCCATGTGGTGTGGCCAACCTTGCATCAATTAAACTCTTTACTGCAACGCTATGGTCTTAGTAAATTGATGTTGTTTGTATTAGTGGGCAGGAAGAACTGATCAGATGCAGTTATGCCATCATTTCAAACCCCCTGTATTAGTCCATTCTCATGCTGCTAATGAAGACATACCCAAGACTGGGTAATTTATGAAGGAAAGAGGTTTAATTGACTCACAGTTCCACAATGCTGGGGAGGCCTCACAATCATGGTGGGAGGTGAAGGAAGAGCAAAGCCACATCTTACATTGCAGCAGGTAAGAGAGAGCTTGTGCAGGGGAACTCCCATTTATAAAACCATCCAATCTTGTGAGATTTATTCACTACCATGAGAACAGTATGGGGGAAACCACTCCCATGATTCAATTATCTCTGCTTGGCCCTGCCCTTGACATGTGGGGATTATTACAATTCAAGGTGAGATTTGGGTGGGAACACAGCCAAACCATAGCACGCCCAGGGCCAACATCACTTGCAGTTCCATACATTTACACACCTTGTTAGGACTGAATTGCCCTCCACAAAAATTCATACATTGAAGCCCTAACCCCCAATACCTCAGAGTGTGACTGTATTTGGAGATGAGATCTTGAAAGAGGTGATTATAAGCTAACACAAGGTCATGAGAGTGGGACCTAATCTAACCTGACTGGCATCCATATAAGAAGGAGACATTTGGACACCAGGGATGTACACAGAGAAAAGGTCATGTGAAGACACAGCAGGAAGGCAGCCATCTACACGCCAAGAAGAGAGGCGTCAGGAGAAACCAAACCTGCCCACACCTATCTTGGACTTCTAGCCTCCAGAACAATGAGAAGACACGTTTTTGTTGTTTAAAGAGCTAAGTTGCCAAGATAGCCAAATAGGAACAGCTCTGGTCTGCAGCTCCCAGTGCGATCGAAGCAGAAGACAGGTGATTTCTGCATTTCCAACTGAGGTACCTGGTTCATCTCATTGGGACTGGTTGGACAGTGGGTGCAGCCCACGGACAGTGAGCTGAAGCCGGGTGGGGTGTCGCCTCAACCAGGAAACTCAAGGGGTTGGGGGATTTCCCTTTCCTAGCCAAGGGAAGCTGTGACAGACTACCTGGAAAAATGGGACACTCCCGCCCAAATACTTCACTTTTCCCAAGGTCATAGCAACCAGCAGACAAGGAGATTCTCTCCTGTGCCTGGCTTGGTGGGTCCCACATCCATGGAGCCTTGTACACTGCTAGCGCAGCAGTCTGAGATCAAACTGCGAGGTGGCAGCCTGGCTTGGGGAGGGGCGTCCACCATTGCTGAGGGTTGAGTAGGTAAACAAAGTGGCCAGGAAGCTTGAACTGCGCAGAGCCCACCACAGCTAAACAAGGCCCACTGCCTCTAGACTCTCCCTCTGTGGGCACGGCATAGCTGAACAAAAGGTAGCAGACAACTTCTGCACACTTAAACGCCCGTCTGACAGCTCTGAAGAGAGCAGTCGTTCTCCCAGCATGGTGTTTGAGTTCTGAGTATGCCTTCTCAAGTGGGTGCCTGACCCCTGTGTAGCCTAACTGGGACACATCTCCCAGTAGGGGCTGACAGACACCTCATATAGGTGGCTGCCCCTCTGGGCCGAAGCTTCCAGAGGAAGGATCAGGCAGCAATATTTGCTGTTCTGCAGCCTCCACTGGTGATACCCAGGCAAACAGAGTCTGGAGTAGACCTCCAGCAAACTCCAACAGACATGCAGCTGGGGGACCTGACTGTGAGAAGGAAAACTAACAAACACAAAGGAATAGCATCAACATCAACACAAAGGTCATCTACACCAAAATCCCATCTGTAGGTCACCAACATCAAAGACCAAACGTAGATAAAACCACAAAGATGGGGAGAAACCAGAGCAGAAAAGCTGATAATTCTAAAAATCAGAGCACCTTTTCTCCTCCAAAGGATCGCAGCTCCTTACCAGCAACGGAACAAAGCGGAATGGAGAATGATTTTGAGGAGTTGATAGAAGTAGGCTTCAGAAGGTCAGTAATAACAAACGTCTCTGAGCTAAAGGAGAATGTTTGAACCCATTGCAAGGAAGCTAAAAACCTTGAAAAAAGATTAGACGAATGGCTAACTAGAATAAACAGTGTAGAGAAGACCTTAAATGACCCGATGGAGCTGAAAACCATGGTGTGAGAACTTCGTGACACATGCACAAGCTTCAATAGCCAATTCAATAAAGTGGAAGAAAGGGTATCAGTGATTGAAGATCAAATTAACGAAATAAAGTGAGAAGACAAGGTTAGAGAAAAAACAGTAAAAAGAAATGAACAAAGCCTCCAAGAAATATGTGACTATGTGAAAAGACCAAATCTGCATTTGATTGGTGTACCTGAAAGTGATGGGGAGAATAGAACCACGTTGGAAAACACTGTTCAGGATATTATACAGGAGAACTTCCCCAGTGTAGAAAGGCAGACCAACATTCAAATTCAGGAAATACAGAGAACACCACAGAGATACTCCTCGAGAAGAGCAATCCTAAGACACATAATTGTCAGATTCACCAAGGTTGAAATGAAGGAAAAAGTGTTAAGGGCACCCAGAGAGAAAGGTTGAGTTACCCACAAAGGGAAACCCATCAGACTAACAGCAGATCTCTCAGCAGAAACCCTACAAGCCAGAAGAGGGTGGGGGCCAATATTCAACATTCTTAAAGAAAAGAATTTTCAACCCAGAACTTCATATCCTGTCAAACTAAGCTTCATAAGAGAAGGAGAAATAAAATCCTTTACAGACAAGCAAATGCTGAGAGATTTTGTCACCACCAGGCCTGCCTAACAAGAGCTCCTGAAGGAAGCACTAAACGTGGAAAGAAACAATTGGTACCAGCCACTGCAAAAACATGCCAAATTGTAAAGACCATTTATACTATGAAGAAACTGCATGAATTAATGATAAAATAACCACAGAACATCATAATGACAGGATCAAATTCACACATAACAATATTAACCTTAAATGTAAATGGGCTAAATGTCCCAATTAAAAGACACAGACTGGCAAATTGGATAAAGAGTCAAGACTCATCAGTGTGCTGTATTCAGGAGATGCATCTCATGTGCAAAGACGCACATAGGCTCAAAATAAAGGGGTGGAGGAAGATCTACCAAGCATATAGAAAGCAAAAAAATGCAGGAGTTGCAATCCTACTCTCTGATAAAACAGATTTTAAACCAACGAAGATCAAAAGAGACAAAGAAGGCCATTACATAATGGTAAAGGGATCAATTCAACAAGAAGAGCTGACTATCCTAAATATATATGCACCCAATACAGGAGCACCAAGATTCATAAAGCAAGTCCTTAGAGACCTACAAAGAGACTTAGACTCCCACACAATAATAATGGGAGACTTTAACACCTCACTGTCAGTATTACACAGATCAATGAGACAGAATGTTAATAAGGATATCCAGGACTTGAACTCAGCTCTGCAACAAGCAGACCTAATAGACATCTATAGAACTCTCCACCCCAAATCAACAGAATATACACTCTTCTCACCACCACGTCGCACTTATTCTAAAATTGACCACATAATTGGAAGTAAAGAACTCCTCAGCAAATGTAAAAGAACAGAAATCACAACAAACTGTCTCTCAGATCACGGCGCAATCAAATTAGAACTCAGGATTAAGAAAATTCACTCAAAACCATACTACTACCTGGAAACTGAACAACTTGCTCCTGAATGACTACTGGGTAAATAACAAAATGAAGGCAGAAATAAAGATGTTCTTTGAAACCAATGAGAACAAAGACACAATGTACCAGAATCTCTAGGACACATTTAAAGCAGTGTATAGACAGAAATTTATAACACTAAATGCCCACAAGAGAAAGCAGGAAAGATCTAAAATCAACATCCTAACATCACAATTAAAAGAACTAGAGAAGCAAGAGCAAACACATTCAAAAGCTAGCAGAAGTCAAGAAATAACTAAGATCAGAGCAGAACTGAAAGAGATAGAGACACAAAAAAAACCCTTCAAAAAATCAGTGAACCCAGGAGCTGGTTTTTTGAAAAGATCAACAAAATTGATAGAACGCTAGCAAGACTAATAAAGAAGAAAAGAGAGAAGAATCAAATGGATGCAATAAAAAATGATAAAGGGGATATCACCACAGATCCCACAGAAATACAAACTACCATCAGAGAACACTAAAAACACCACTACACAAATAAACTAGAAAATCTAGAAGAAATGGATAAATTCCTGGACACATACACCCTCCCAAGACTAAGCCAGGAATAAGTTGAATCTCTGAGTAGACCAATAAGAGGCTCTGAAATTGAGGCAATAATTAATACCCTATCAACCAAAAAAGTCCAAGACCAGATGGATTTACAGGCAAATTCTACCAGAGGTACAAAGATGAGCTGGTACCATTCCTTCTGAAACTATTCCAATCAATAGAAAAAGAGGGACTCCTCCCTAACTCATTTAATGAGTCCAACATCATACTGATGCCAAAGTTTGGCAGAGACACAACAAACAAAAAAGAGAATTTTAGACCAATATCCCTGAACATCGATGCAAAAATCCTCAATAAAATACTGGCAAACCGAATCCAGCAGCATGCCAAAAAGCTTATTCACCACAATCAAGTTGGCTTCATCCCTGGGATGCAAGGCTGGTTCAACATATGCAAATCAATAAACGTAACCCATCACATAAACAGAACCATTGACAAAAAACACACGATTATCTCAATAGATGAAGAAAAGGCCTTCAACATAATTCAACAGCCCTTCTTGCTAAAAACTCTCAATAAACCAGGTATTGATGGGACATATCTCAAAATAATAAGAGCTATTTATGACAAACCCACAGCCAATATCATACTTAATGGGCATGTATTCCCTTTGAAAACCGGCACAAGACAAGGATACCCTCTCTCACCACTCCTATTCAACACAGTGTTGGAAGTTCTGGCCAGGGCAATCAGGCAAGAGAAAGAAATAAAGGGTATTCAATTAGGAAATGAGGAAGTCAAATTGTCCCTGTTTGCAGATGACATGATTGTATATTTAGAAAACCCCACTGTCTCAGCCCAAAATCTCCTTAAGCTGATAAGCAACTTCAGAAAAGTCTCAGCATACACAATCAATATGCAGAAATCACAAGCATTCCTATACATCATGAACAAACAGACAGCCAAATCACAAGTGAACTCCCATTCACAATTGCGACAAAGAGAATAAAATACCTAGGAATCCAACTTACAAGGAATGTGAAGGATCTCTTCAAGGAGAACTACAAATCACTGCTCAACGAAATAAAAGAGCACACAAATGGAAGAATGTTCCATGCTCACGGATAGAAAGAATCAATATTGTGAAAATGGCCATGCTGCCCAAAGTAATTTATAGATTCAATGCCATCCCCATCAAGCTACCAATGACTTTCTTCACATAATTGGAAAAAACTACTATACAGTTCATATGGAACAGAAAAATAGCACACATTGCCAAGACAATCCTAAGCAAAAAGAACAAAGCTGGAGGCATCACGCTACCTGACTTCAAACTATACCACAAGGCTACAGTAACCAAAACAGCATGGCACTGGTACCAAAAAAGATATACAGACCAATGGAACAGAACAGAGGCCTCAGAAATAACACCACACGTCTACAACCATCTGATCTTTGACAAACCTGACAAAAACAAGAAATGGGGAAAGGACTCCCTATTTAATAAATGGTGCTGGGAAAACTGGTTAGCCATATGTAGAAAGCTGAAACTGGATCCCTTCCTTATACCTTATACAAAAATTAATTCAAGATAGATTAAAGACTTAAATGTTAGGCCTAAAACCATAAAAACTCTAGAAGAAAACTTAGGCAATACTATTCAGGACACAGGCATGGGCAAGGACTTCATGACTAAAACACCAAAAGCAATGGCAACAAAAGGCAAAATAGATAAATGGGATCCAATCAAACTAAAGAACTTCTGCACAGCAAAAGAAACTACCATCAGAGTGAATAGGCAACCTACAGAATGGTATAAAAATTTTGCAATCTCCCCATCTGACAAAGGGCTACAGAATCTACAAAGAACTCAAACAAATTTACAAGAAAAAAACAAACAATCCCATCAAAAAGTTGGCAAAGGATATGAACAGACACCTCTCAAAAGAAGACATCTATGCAGCCAACAGACACAAGAAAAAATGCTCATCATCACTGGTCATCAAATAAATGCAAATCAAAACCACAATGAGATACCATCTCATGCCAGTTAGAATGGCAATCATTAAAAAGTCAGGAAACAACAGATGCTGGAGAGGATGTGGAGAAATAGGAATGATTTTACACTGTTGGTAGGAGTGTAAATTAGTTCAAGCATTGTGGAAGATAGTGTGGTGATTCTTCAAGGATCTAGAACTAGAATTACCATTCGACCCAGCAATCCCATTACTGGGTATACACCCAAAGGATTATAAATCATGCTGCTATAAAGACACATGCACACGTATGTTTATTGCATCACTATTCACAATAGCAAAGACTTGGAACCAACCCAAATGTCCATCAATGATAGACTGGATTAAGAAACTGTGGCACATATATACCATGGAATACTATGCAGCCATAAAAAAGGATGAGTTCATATCCTTTGCAGGGACATTGATGAAGCTGGAAACCATCATTCTCAGCAAACTAGTAAAAGGACATACAACCAAACATCACATGTTCTCACTCATAGGTGGGAATTGAACAATCAGATCACTTGCACACAGGGTGGGGAACATCACATACCAGGGCTTGCACACAGGGTGGGGAACATCACATACCAGGGCCTGTTGGGGGGTGGGGGACTGAGGGAGGGATGGCATTAGGAGAAATACCTAACGTAAATGATGAGTTGATGGGTGCAGGAAACCAACATGGCACATGTTTGCCTATGTATCAAACCTGCACTTTGTGCACATGTACCCTAGAACTTAAAGTATAATAATAACAATAATAATAAAGATTTGAGTCTGTGGCATTCTATTATGGCAGCTAGAGCTGACTGATACATTGCTCCATTTGATAGTTCTCCCAGGCACTGCCCCAGGACTCACTCACTGCCCCATGTCATCTCTTTTGACGCACATCTCTGAATGTCAGTGTGTAACACCCATGCAGTAATTTTCATTCTCAGTTTAGGTAGGTAAGTGATATGGTTTGGCTGTGTTCCCACCCAAATCTCATCTTGAAATGTAGCTCCTAGGTGTCTCATGGGAGACACCCGGTGGGAGTAAATTGAATCATGGGGGCGGGTCTTTCCCATGCTGTTCTCATGGTAGTGAATAGGTATAAAACCATCACGAGATCTGACGGTTTTATAAAGGGGAGTTCCCCTACACAAGTTTTCTTGCCTGCCACCATATAAGACATGACTTTGTTCCTCCTTCCCCTTCCACCATGATTGTGAGGCCTCCTCAGCCATGTGGAACTGTGAGTCAATTAAACCTCTTTCCTTTATAAATTACCCAGTCTTGGGTATGTCTTTATTAGCAGTGTGGGAACAGACTAACACAGTAGGCATGATTTGTTATGCTTCTATCAGCAGGCTGGTGTGGCCTTTGTTGCCCACAGCATGAGGCAGCTATGTAAGGGGTTGACGGAAACAGAGGGAGGAATGGGTTTCAGCCATGGTTGTAGAGAATAAGAAAGTGGATCATGTGGACATTAGGCAGCTCACCTGCAAAGCAGCTTGATAGAAAAGCTCAGTTCATTCTTAAAATTCTTCCTTATTTCAGTAGGTCCAGAAATGGAGAAAGGGGGAAGCCACCCTTCCTAACTCTCCTCTATCCTCCACATCATCCCTGACATTTCTTTGATTTTCCCTCCTTGGCTTTCTCCTGGATACAGCTTCCTTTCCTTAATGGATACCTTTATGTCCCTCTCTCCTATGGTACTTTCCTTCCTCTTCTAGCTCTCCACTGGCTTCCTGATCTTGCCTAGATAACAATAGTTAAAGCTGCAAAGAGACCTAGGTGTTGAACACCTCATTGTTTTGGACTCTGTGGCCATAGCTGTGGATGAGATTGACTTAGGAGTTTACATTCTTGTGTTTTGGAGGCAGAAGATAAACAAACAAGGAAACTATCAGAGTGTAATGTGCTGAGAATTAAAATGAAAAGATGAGATTGCAACTGCGTGCTCCATCAGGGGATGGCTTTAGATTGGGTGGCTTTTGCTGCAGCTCTTGCGATGTTGAGGGTGGGGGGGAATTGACAATTTATGATCCACAACACCATTAACCAGGTTGAGAAACTATCAGATACACCGCAGAGTTCTGCAATTTTGGCTCTAAGTTACAAAAGAAGTGAGTTAAGTTTTCTTATCTATACCAGACAGAGGTTGTAACCAGGCCTGGTTAGAAAATGAATAAACAGTGATTCCAAGTGCCATTTTCTTTGTCTGTTTAGAGAATTTTTACTTATCACGAAGTTTTCTTACGAGGTCTTTGATAAGGCAATGGCATGTTATTAAAAGCTATTATCTAAGAAAACAAAACCAATAGATGCATGTTTTACCCTGATGCTATCTTTAAGTGGCAGATGTCCAGGGACATTGGAGAGTAACTTGGGATATTAAAGCCAGGCACTGTCCCTTGGGCCTCAGCCCTAAGTTTAGAGTGTCCTTTCACATGGGGCACCTTTGTAGAAACATCCTCTTGCCCCAGGAGCAAGTTGCTGAGGGCCAGGAGGATTCAGTCCTCCAGGTCTTGGAGGAGCTCCAAGCTCTTGGCCTTGGAGGTGCTCAGAGGTAGCCCTTGGTGTGGAGCTGGAGAGGGACATGGGTGGGGAGCATAGGTGGTGCAGGAGCAGTTGGAGCATCCAGACCCTCCCTCCAGAGGTTTGGATCTTGTTGCTAATGTGCGTTCCAGAACCAGCACATTGACCTTAGGCTCAGGAAGGGACTTACCGGTCAGTTGCTTCTTTTGTGGGGCCTGCCAGGATTTGAAATGAAGCAGAAGCTCTTATAACATTCAGCCATAAATCTAAATCTTTTTTTTTAACTCAAGCAAAATAGTGAGATAACTTGACATTTTGCATGTTTAAATTTAGAACAGATGACAGAAATTGAATACTCACGTCATAAGCTGCTTCATTTAAACAAACACACAGAACCAGACTCTACTTCATGTGACTTGGATCTTGAGAACGCTTCACTCTTTGCCAAAATTTAAAACCCTTAAGGTGGCTAATAAATATGGGCCTGAGAATGAGGTCACTGGACCTCCAGGCCTGGTTCTTTCTTGGCTGACAAAGCCATCCCTCTGGGCCTCAGAAAATCCTTCTCTGAGATGGCCTAGTGTGGTGGCTCTTGTGCCCAGAGGGCACACACAGTCCAAAATGAGCACACACAGTGGTGAGGACATACCTCAGGGTCTGGGAGCATGTGAACAGGGGAATATATGAGACTACCTTACAATTTAGGCCTACTATGTCTAATAATGGTTGTCAATAACTGCTGGAAGCATGCTTTGCTTGTCTTTTTTTTTTTTTTTTTTTTTTGCGACAGGGTCGCAGTCCATCACCCAGGTTGGAGTGCTGTGGCAGGGATCACGGGTCACTGCAGCCTCTAGTGTAATCACTCAGTGGGTTCTTCCTGCCTACTGCACAGACAAAACCAGTTCACTGAGACCATGATACCACAATTAAGAAAGGGTTTAATTGATGGAAGGCTGGCCATGTGGGAGATGAGGTTATCACTCAAATCAGTCTCCGCAAGAACTCAGAGGCTGGGGTTTTGATGGACAATTTGGTGGGTAGGGGGGCTAGGGAATAGGTACTGCTGATTGGCTGGGGATGAAATCACAGGGGGGTGGGAAACGGTCTTTGAGCATTGAGTTTGCCTCTGAGTGGGGCCTGCAGGATTGGTTGAGTCATGAGTCATGGGTCCAGGTGGGGTCTATCTATAGGAGCAATTGGGAAAGTCACAAATCTTGTGCCCTCTGATTATATGACTCCTGAGTAGTTAGGGATTATATAAACTATGTCTATATTTTAGCAGAATTCAGGTCCCTCCCATAATCTTAATCTCATAGCCTTTCATTAGTTTTTGGTCCCTGAGCAAGGAGGGGGTTAGTTTTAGGGAGGGACTATTATCATCCTTGCTTCAAGGTTAGATTCCTTCCATGATTAGCTTGGCCTGTGCCCAGGAATGAGCAAAGTCAGCCAGCCAGCCTGCGAGGCTAGAAGCAAGATGGAGTCAGCCATGCCGTATTTCCCTCACTGTCATAATCTTTGCAAAGGCAGATTCACCAACTCCTGGGCTCAAGAGACCTTCCTGCCTCAGCCTCCTGAGTAGCTGGGACTACAGACATGTACCACCATTCTGGGTAATTTTTAAAATATTTTATTGAGACAGGATCTTGCTATGTTGTCCAGGCTGGTCTCAAACAGTTGGCCTCAAGTGATCCTCCCACCTTGACCCTCCAAAGTGCTGGGATTATAGGCCTGAGCCACAGCACCTGGTTTACTTTGCCTGTCTTAAATCTCCTGAGTCTCATGATAACCTTATGAGGTATTACCTCATAAGGTTCTGAATAAGGATTCTGAAGCTCAGAAAGGTTAAGTAACTCATCCAAGTTCACACAGCTGTAGGTAAGGACCCAGGCACCTGAGTGCACACACCTGCCTCGTAGTCTCTGAGCACTTCCCATCATCACTGAATGGAAGGATGGGAATAGGATGGAGCTGTGATTCTGATCCACAGACGTTCCCTACTGGGAGTGGTCATCTCTGGTTCTGTGTCAGCACTGGGGAGAGAGAGTTGCTTGTTGGAGGGTAGGAGAAGGCATGAATGGAAAATGAAATGAATGATTCTATTGAGAAAAAAAATTATTGCTCCACCACCATGAGAAAGGTACAGTGTTTTAAAATTTCCCTTTTGAGAACATTGAGGCCGATCCTAGAAAAATGAATCTAATGGAAGAAAAAAAGAGAGGCAAAGGGAGCCCAATAATTTGGGTATAAACATTCCATTTTCAACAATCTTTTCTTCTTCAAATACCACCTTTTCTCACCTTTGTGGGAAGACCCTATAATTTTAGACTTATCTCAACTGTTGCTCCAAAGGCTGGCTGGGGTTGTCAGGCAGGACCATCTGTGCTGGAACGAGATTTCCTGCAAAGACACGATTTTCACTTACTAAGAGCTATACATGACATCATGCACTTTCAACAGGAACTTCTTCACTTTTGCATGTCTCTTCCTTTCCTGCCTAAACAGATGCCTGCCTGTTATTCTACAAGCAAAACAATGGTGAGGCACGTTATTGGATAAGCTGTTTCATTTTCATGGGGCACAGCTGGAGAACCCATATGTAGAGATCTGGCCAGAGTTGATTGCTGGCTTTGCCTGAGGACAGAACATCCAGACCAATGTCAAACATTTATTCAAAGCCAGTGGGTCTAGTCTTTCCAACCCTTTCTTCATGATCTCTACTCAAAAGTTGTTAGAATGAATTCATTTAGCTTTTTGTGGGTTTTCTCATGGATATTCGTTTTTTCTGACTGCCTGGATATACATGTACATCAAGCCTTTTATCACCTAATTTAAGTTCAGTTGATAGACATGTACAAGGCAGGTGCCCTGGAGATGAGGAAGGAAGAGGTTGGGTATCACAGAGTAAAATGATGGTCCCTTAACTCTGGAGGCTTGCATTCAAATTAAGTACCCATCTAATGTTTAAATAGATCAATTCAAATAAATGCATACATAAAGTACCAGAGGGTCATCTGTGTTGGTGCCACACTGTTAAATAATACTGACCGGGAGAATATTATTATTAATGTAATAGTACACAACACCATTTATTGAGCATATGGTATGTGCCTGGCAGTTGTAAGGTGGGCACTATCCTTGTTTTGATGACAAAACAACAAACTCTGGGTGTTAGTCCATTCTTGCGTTACGATAAAGGAATACCTGAGGCTGGGCAATTTATAATGAAAAGAAGCTTAATTGGTTTATAGTTCTGCAGGCTGTACGAGCACAGTTCCAGTATCTGCTCGGCTTCTGGTGGGACCTTAGGAAGCTTGCAATCATGGTGGAAGATGAAGCAGGAGCAGGAGAAGGGGGAGCAGTCACATGGAGAGAGAGGGAGCAAGAGAGGCGGTGGGGGAGGGGACCACACGCTTTTAAACCAGATCTTACATGAACTCAGAGGGAGAACTCACTCATCACCAAGAGGATGGCTCTAAGCCATTCATGAGGGATCTGCCCCCATGATCCAATCACCTGCCACCAGGCCCCACCTCCAACACTGGGGATTGCATTTCAACCTGAGATTCGGAGTGAACAAACATTCAAGCTGTATCACTCTGTGAAGTGCTAAGGTCACAGAGCTGGTAATGGCAAAGTCGCAGGTCTGCATCCAGATCCTATATTCTGAGCCATGAGGCTATGCTGCCCCCGACGAGGAAGCCAAGGCATGGACTGGCAATGTGACACCATGCATGGGTGCAAAACCTGCTAATGAATTAAGCAAAATGGTATTGTAAAAAAGAGCTGTGTCTGAGGACCTGGGTTTGGGCCCTTTCTGCAGTTTTCTACTTGTGACATTAGGAAAATTGTAGAATAATTCTTTGCACCTCAGTTTCCTCATTTCTCCAATTCTCATACGACTAGCCAACTCTTACATATGTTGACTACGAAAATACATGTGCAAAGTCCTCACCAACTACTATTAACAGTTTGGATGAGTACATGCAAAGCAAACGTGGGTGAAACACGGCCTATTTTAACTACTGGTGAATAAAGAAATAGTGCATCTAGGAGGTACCTAAAATAGCATTAGCTTCAACCTTTGTATACTGCAAACAAAATCTGTGTCTGCTCCCTGGGCTGGTAGATCCTTGGTCCTCCCATACCCTATTCTGGTGGCGTGCAGAGTGAACCTATAAACTCCCAGTGGAAATCAATTCACAGAATCACCAGGAATGAAGACGCTATTTCTGGATATATGGGGCAAAGCTCTGTCTTCCCCAATATTTTATGCCTTAAATCACAGAGAAGAAAAACTGTGAGATTTACCTGCCCCAATAGAATCGAGGGAGTGTGTGTGGAAAGACTCACACAGAAATTGTAAAACATTTTGCTTTCTTGCTTCCCTTCACCCACAAAGGCCCCAGACCCCTTTAGGAAGATTCAGAAAGTGAATCGCTGGTGCTTCCAAGTGGGCGTGGCCCCTGGCAATCGCTGTCGTCATCGGCTCGCTTCCTGTGCCATCGCAGGCTCCAAGGACAAGGCTGGTATGACTGCCTGTGTCATTCCTCTTTGCTTTACTTGTCCAGGGCTATGGCTGAGCCCCAGGTGCTGCGGTGCTGTCACATTTCATCAACAGGGGCCCTGTCAAAGAATTCCAAAGAAATCTCCAAGTTGCCTGTCAGAAATGAAACCAAGCACCTCTGTGCCCCAAGCTATGTCCGGCCCAGCCCACATCACCCATGAAGGTTCCAGTAGTAAGAACAGCAGCGACCCATTGAGTTCTTCCTCTGTGCCCGATTCTGGGTTTGGGGCTTTTCCAGGGCTGTCTCCAGATCTCCCAGGTAGCCAGCGGGGAAGGCTCTACCTCATTGTGCAGATAAACAAATTCAGGCTCACAGAGGGACTGGGCTGACATTGGAACCCAGGCGGACACTTCTGCTGAACTTCCTTCCAGTTCAGCAAGGTTAAGACTGGGATTGATTCGTACCTGAAAGTAGCGTAGTACTGGAGGAGTTCACATCTCTCATATTAACAATTAGTCAAACTTTTGCTAGATGTCTGACTCCATGTTTTACAAGCAGTATTGCATTATTTTTCACAACTAATGATACCCCGCTTTAGGGAGTGAGGGTTTGGGGAACTTAAGTAACTTCCCCATGGGCCACAGCTGTAAGGAGCTGAGCCAGGATTCAAACTCAGGCCCGTCTGAGCATGAGGTCCTTGCTCTGAACCACTGTCCTCTACTGGCTTTTTCTGCGGTTCTCCGACATTCATCTTAGGAACTCATTAAGCCAGGGCTGCTCCACATGGCAGGCAGAGAGTGGGAAGACAGCCAGGAAAAGGGCAAGGGGCGTGGAGAAGTCCTGCTCGGTTCTTTGGCTGCCAGCTGTCCCTGTTAAGTCTGATTGGGAACCAGCTCTATGACGTGCCAGGCATTGGCATGGTGCTTTCACATTTATTAGATTGTTTCAGTCTCAGAACAAGCTTGTTGAGCAGCTGCTATCACCTCCCCTTTACAAACAAGGACATCGAGACTTCATAGATTAGGTGACTCTCCAGGTCACATAGCTAGTAAGTGGCAGAGCCTGGGTGGGAACTGTGGCTCTAGACAGTATTTGAGGAGTGGCTCCTTTGGCAGACACTCTTTGTTGATTGACTCAATGGATAATCCCGCTCCCTTATCCTGGGCATCTCTTTACGAAGGGCAATTTCTTCCTTTCTCAGTCCCTGGTCTGATCACATGACAGTTCAGACCAATGGGATGTCAGCAGAAGTCCATTAGGAGCTTCTGGGAAGGCTGCTGCTTTTTCTGAAGAAAGGGATAGATGCCATTTAACTCCACCTCTTCCCACCTTCTTCTTGGTTTAATGGGGTCACATTCCTTGAGTAGCACCAGCCATCTTGCAAACTTGTAAGAAAGGCCAAGAGCAGGTGGTCCTGACATCACTGAGCCACCGGATCTACACCATCAGCTGCCTAGCTGTAGGCTTCTCGGTATGTGCAACAAATACATCCCCTTTCTTTTTAAGCCCCTGAAAGTCTGGCTTTCTCTAACTTGCAGCCAAGCATACTCTTGATGAATGCAGGTCCTTATGGGACAGAATAAAGCAGTAGCAAGTCTTGTGATGCCCTGGTCAGGTGAGTTCTATTGGTTAGTAAGCACCAAGATAGGAGTCCATTCATTTGCCAGGCATGAAGCCCTTGGATATGATAATAAAACTCTTGGAATAATGAGAGTCATGTGAAATTGGTATTTTATTTCTCCAAACTAAAATATTAGATCAATGATCAGGCACAGAACACGAACTAAAGTTGATAGACTTTCAGGAGCAAACTTGTGAAGGGCTGTGGTCATCTCTGAGACCCCTTTAGAGCCCACCAAACCCTGATGAAGATCTTTCTGAGAAAAGCAGAAAGGAGAGCAGTCAAGGAGGATGGAAGTCAAAGTTGGAGACCCTGAGGTATTTCCCAGGGAGTGCCAGAAACGTGGGGATGTTGATGACTCTGCCTGACTCTCCCCTTGTCCTCCACTCTTTCTCTCTGTCACTGGGTGCAAAATTGGCAATTTCATGCAGGGGCTAACAGTGTAGGCATCAGATTGTCTGAGTTCAAACCTCAGTTATGAATACAACCCAATTATGAGAGTTACTATCCATATAGCACTGGACAAGTTACTTAAACTCTCTAAGTCTGTCCTCCATCTATAAAACAGACTAATAACAATGCCTAATTCACAGGGTTTTCATGAAGCTTAAATTAGATAAGCCACACCATGTACTTAACTCAGGCCCTGGCTTATGGTCATTGATAATGTTAGTTATTGTTAGGGTCTCCAGCAAGAGCAGATGGCTATTTGTCCATGGTGCTATTATCACACAAGAAGGCCTTCTTGCCTCCAACTCTCCTGCTTTCTGCTTTAGTCCTGCTGTGCTGACCGTTATGTGCTCACACTGTTAACTCCACTTGAAGTCAGAAAAGCCAGTGTTGGGGATGGTGGACAGTCAGAGCCTTGGCCGCTTTCCAGCTGAAGGCCTTGGCCAGTGGCCTTGACTTTCCCGGTACTAGCCTGTTTATACCCAACAAGGCAAACTACCACAGGGCAAGTCAGGACAAGAGCAGGGGTGCCAGGAAAGAGCCAGCCCATGAAATAGAAACGGGTCGACCAGATATCTTCTGGGGGCCCCATTTTGTCTTATGGTTTGAGATTGGGATAAAATTGAATGTAACAAATTTAACTCTGAGTGAGACAACATGGGATTTTTTTTCCTCCTCATTTAAGTCTGAGCAGTTTTCCTATTAGTCAAGAGAACAAGCCATACATCTCACCATGGACATGAGTGCTGGGCACACAGTGCACTGCGCTGCCTCCCCTGTTTCCAGAAAGAGTTGATGGATCCTTCCCCTCACATTTATTTCAGCCTTTAACGTGGCAGAGTAGAATTTCAACAAGACAGAAATAGAAGACAGAAAGGTTGGTCCTGTCAAAAGCTCTTAATATAATTATGAGTCCAACCTCCCCATGCACCCCCCAACCTCCAGGAATAATTAGGCTGCAAGACGCTGGGAACCAAACTGAGGTCTGGGAGGAAAGAGACAGGCAGGCTGAGGACAGGCTGATTAGCGCAGTGGCTGCTGCTGTTCTGCAGGAGGAGGATGCTGAGATGCCGCAGCCCTGCGGGCTCCCTGGGAATTCTGCTGGTTCATAAAAGCCCCAGTTAGAGCTTGGCTCATCCCAGGCAGCAATTAGTGACTCTAATAACTTCAGCTGATGCATTTGGGCTGCCTCCTCCCCCGACACTGAACACTTCATAGTGCACAGAGTCTTTGCTGCAGGTTAGTTCTGTGAAATATGCCCTCATTGCACCTTTCCACCCACAGTGTCCACAGAAGGAGGCCGAGGCTCTAGGCTTCAGGCCTGATGGGGGCCTCAGAGGCAGGCCGAGCCCAGAACATCCAGGGTACCAGCAGGAAAGCAGATTCCCTCTTCCCTTGGACATTTGCTTTATGTTTAGTGTTTAATTTCTCTTTGAAAGGCAATCTACAGAACGAAGAAAAGCAGTCCCCAAAGTCCATTCTGAGCTGTCTCTTCTCCAGCTTAATTTCCATTCTAATGTTTATGTGGCTCCCACCCGCAGCTGGCACTTGCGATTCCATTTCTGCAGCTATTCTCCCCAGGGTCTGCTATCTTGTCAGGGGCTTTCACTGTACCATTTCAGGGTTTGGAGCAGAATTACAGAGTTTGGGTGTTGATGGGGACAGCTCAGGTGTGGTCCAGCACCCTGGAAATGAGCTCCCCCAGCTTCATTCTCTCCAGCCCCAAAGACAGGCTGCCCTTTTGTTCTGCTGGTTGCCACCTGGACTGCAGAGCACCTATTCTAGACTAGTGGCGAAGTGACAGCTCTCTGTGCTCTGTACACAGAACAGACTTGGGTCCCTGGAACCTGGTTCTCCATAATTCTGTACCTGGCTTCTGTCAACAGTGGTGCTGACTGTGTCTTTAAGAGGCACTTCAGTTTAGCCTTTTAAAATACTCTCTTAAGCCAAACCAGATTGCCTTGGGTTTGAATCTCAGAACTGCCACTTACCAGCTGTATGAATTTGAACAATTTCTCTAACTTCTGTATGCCTCAGTTTTCTCACATATAAAATTGTGTATCAACAGTACAGGGCCTTTGTTAGCATCAAACAAAGTAATAGATATAAATTTCCTGGAAGAGTGCCAGGCCGGGTGTGGTGGCTCACGCCTGTAATCTCAGCACTTTGGGAGGCCAAGGTGGGAGGATTGCTTGAGCCCAGGAGCTTGAGACCAACTTGGGCAACAAAGTGAGACCCTGTCTGTACAAAAAATACAAAAAATAGAATTAATCAGGCGTGGTGGCATGCACCTGTAGTCACTGCTACTCAGGAGGCTAAGGCAGGAGTATTGCTTGTGCCTAGGAGTTTGAGACTACAGTGAGCTATGATTGTGCCACTGCACTCCAGCCTGGGGTCACAGAATGAGACCCTGTCTCAAAAAAAAAAAAAAAAAAAAAAAAAAGCGTCAGGCACAGGTAGCATCAGTAAGGGTTGGATGTAATTATTATTACTATTAGTAGACTTTCCTGGGAGGATGGAGCTGCAGTCCCCAGCATGTCCAGCAGGGTGCGCCCTGCAGTTCAGAGGCACAGAGTGTGCAGGAGGTGGCCTCACTGTGGGCTCCCCTGCATGCCAACTGCTGGATACCCACTTAATGGATCCCATTGGACCAATGAGTGCTTCCATCCCTTCACAGGCTCCATGTTTAGCTTTCTAAACCATCGTGCCTGAAGACTCCTGGAAGGTGACTTGTTTGTGAGGAAGGTAAGAGAGCAGGAAGACAGGGAGGAAATCACCTGGGTTCTGATTCCCATCCTCGGAAGGGCTCAGTCACTGGGCAAAACCCTCACTACTGGCAAGAGGCATAACGGGCATTTTCATCCACACAGACTGGCTCTGAGGGTGCCCCCACCCAGCATGATGAGCCCTTTGGGGAGTGGTCCTTTTGCCAGGGGCTGCTCTGTGCCATCCCGGGCTTTGGAGCGGTGGCTGGTGTGGATGATTCCACCAACAAACCTCTGAAATCAGAAATGAGGCTGTTTCATAATCTCCAAAGGCTGGAGACGTTCCAGGCAGTGGAGAGAGAAGCTGGCCTACTTTAAAGAGCTTCAGAGAAGGAAATTCCCAACTGTCTGCAGACCTGGGAAGAGCTGCCACCTTCAGGCCAAGTGTAGATGACAGGTCTCATCCTAAAATGCTCTGCCACCTGTTCAACCCCTGTGGGAGCCCACACTTCACAAACCTGTCCCCTGCCTGCTGGCAGGGAATTCCTTGGATCTAACCAGAGCCTGTGCCCTGCTCACTATCTATCTACGTGGTCTTGCTTCTGGGCAGGTGTGGATAAAGTCTCTCTGTGCCCCTACTAAATTAGGTCCCCAGGTAGGAGGACATGCAGCTGCCTCTGGCAGCCACTCTCTGCATTTGCCTAACTTGCTTTGTGGCGCACTCTGTCAGCTGCCTATGTTAGCGGCTGCTCCACAGCACAGAACGCAGATTAGAAGTCTATGGGCTCTGCAAGGGTCCAGGCTGCACTGACCTCCTGCAAGCTGGGTGGGGTAGGGTGAACTCCAGGAGCGTGGGTCTCCTGAAGGCTGGGCTTGGGCCCTGGAGGTGGGCAGACCTCTATGTCTGCAACCTGCCACCCAACCCCTCCTTGGGCCTTCAATACCCTGGAGTCACCCATCAGAAAGGCCAGGCCTCTTGATTGCCTGTGATGATCTATTTAGGCTCTGTTTATATCACCTGTTTTAGGCTGACTTTCCCAGGATCAAGGGCCCACCAGTGTTGTTTCAAGTAGACAATGCAGTCCTAGGTTGATTTGAGAAGCTGCTGGTCTTTGGTGTCAGTCACTCCCCAGCCACAATCTCCTCAGGGCCTGGCTTTCCTGCAGTCTGTCCCACCAAGCTCAGCAAATGTCAAGGATGTAGCCAGTTGGAGTGATGTGGGCCCTATAACACTTCCCTGCCATTCTCCTGCTATGGCTCCTTAACTGCCCCTGTTAGAGATTCAACGTCCTGAGTCCCCTATGGAAGAATAGGGGTGAGGTGCTGGCACAGCCCAGGTTTTGGGGCCAGATCTGGGCTCCAGAACATGGGCGATGTGTAGCCTTGTGCAAGAGGTGCCTCTACTCCTCAAGATGCCCACCTGCGTGGTAGGGTGAGCAGTGCCTCCTTTAAAAAGGCAAAAGATGTATACAATCTGAAGAGAAACCAGATTATGCAATGTCTAATTAATGACTGTATGTGAAGGAGTGAGAATGTATAGAAACCTTCTGAGAAGACCACCACTGCACACACTTGATACTCATTAGCCACTATGTAACTGCCTGATAGGTTCTTGCCTGCTGCACAAACAAAATCAATTTATGGAGACCGTGGCATTGCAGTAAAGAGTTTAATTGATGGGAGGCTGGCCACACCACGTGGGAGACAGAGTTATTACTCAAATCAATTTCCTTTGAGTCTCAGAGGTTAGGGGTTTTCCAGAGATAGTTTGGTGGGCAGGGAGTTAGGCAATGGGTGCTGCTGATTGGTTGCAGATGCAATCATAGCGGTGTGGACAATGGTCCTCAGCCACTGAGTCTGCTTCTGGGTGGGAGCCATGGGACTGATTGAGTCACCAGTCAGGGTCATCCAGTTTTTAGAAATGCAAAAACCTGAAAAGCCATCTCAAAAAGCGTATCTTAGGTTCTATGATAGTGATGTATTCTGCAAGAGTAACTTCGGAGGTTGCAAATCCTATGACCTCCGGAATAATGACTGGGTAATTATTTAGAGTTCAGGCCCTTCTCATCTCCTAACTCAGTGGGCTTTCATTAGTTTTACAAGGGTAGTTTAGTTTGGGGGAAGGGCTATTATCATTTAAACTATAAATTAAATTTCTCCCAAAGTTAGTTTGGCCCATACCCAGGAATGTGCAAAGACAGCCTGCCTGTGAAGCTAGAAGCAAGATGGAGTCAGCCATGTCAGATTTCTCTTACTGTTATAATTTTGTAAAGGTGGTTTCAATTTGCTGAATTATTACACTAAACCCATGACACCCCAGCTGTTTGGTGAGCATGGCTGCTGGCTGGCTGTGAGGCCTTGCTGAAAGGAGGCTGGGTTAGTTTGAGCTGGGAGAAAGGGCAGGAAGTTGCCTTGAGCCCAGGCACTGCCTGAAAAAAAAAAAAAAAAAATAGCAACAAATCCAGAACTCCCTGAAGCAGAAGAGGGAGGCATTGAAGGGCATTTGGGATAGAAAGTAGGGAGGATAGTAAAGGAGCCACAAATGATTTGCCTGTGTTGTCATTTATTGCCCAAAGATGGCTCATCCTCAGGCTGAATACAGGTTCTGAGGTTTTCTACCCACCCAGCCTCCCCAGTTCTGGCCCCACCTTGCAGCCCACTCATGTCACATCATCTTGTGGCCTTGCTCTTTGCAGAGGCAGCAGATCCCCTGGGATATCCCTGAGAATGCAAACACAGGTCCTTCTACATGTCGGGGCAAAGGCTGGGCAGAAAGAGGGAGGTTTTAAAGGCATTCAGGAATATTTAAGTGGGGGGAATCCTGCGGAAGAATGAGAGGGGACAAGAAGAACTTTCAGCTAACAAGGCTCCTAGGGCACCCTGGAATCAACTGGTACAGCTTGACCAGCCAAAAAAAGGGAGGAAGAGGGACAGAGATGTGTGTGCCTGAAAGATCAGGCTGTTGGATGCAGGCTGCCTCGCTCTTGGTTCTGGGAAGGTTCTCGCTCTTGCTGGCTGGAAGAGAGGTTGGTCCCACAGAAGAGCCTACTTCACCAACTATGCCTCTGGCTGTGAGCACCATGCTGCCTCCCCCAGGGCTGCCTACAGAGGGACAGTGAACAAAATGCAGGAGCTGGGCAGGCGTGCAGGGCAGCTGGGCCAGGCTGTGGTGGAGGCAGAGCCAGCTGTCTGCCTGCTCTCCTTCCTGTCTCGAATTGG
The DNA here is from genome assembly GCF_003255815.1 of Theropithecus gelada. Classification (NCBI taxonomy): domain Eukaryota; kingdom Metazoa; phylum Chordata; class Mammalia; order Primates; family Cercopithecidae; genus Theropithecus; species Theropithecus gelada. The sequence continues at coordinate 106,577,850 of NC_037676.1, forward strand.
CCCCACAAGGATCCAGCACCTCCTATCCCAATTCTGCCCCAAGAGAGCACCACCAATAAAATTACAGAAGAGGCACATTGGTGCATCTTCAATGCTACAGACATACATAAGGTAATTTCCCCATACCTGAACTCCCCAGCATGCCAATTGATTTAATTATTCATAACCACCATCCATAACTACTGATCGTCAAAGCAATGAATGAAGCTACTGGAGTTTTTGCTGAAAGAGGTGAACTGGCATGCACTGTCCCAGCCAGTCTGTTCTGAGCTGTCAGGCGCCTCTTCCCCCATTAGTCCCCGAAGCACAAAGCCCTCTCATCAGTCATTTCTGGCCTTATCTTATCGATCCTTTTAATAGCAGGCAGTAACAATTTATTAGCAATTTTCCAGAATCCCTGCCTCTTGGCTAGATGTTTTTCCATCTTGAGAGCTGAAGTCATATTTCTTCTAAATCTGGCTCTCTTCAAGGTACTCAGGGAGGCCAGGCTGAGAGAGCTGTGATGCCTACAGAGAAGGAACAATTAAATTAGGACAGTAATATTATTTTAATTTTTCCACTAATTTTGTGGTTTCAAATGAACTGGGTACGGGGTTGGGGGGCAGGGCGGGATTAGGGGACCCTACAGAGACCAGATGAAGAAACAAGTTTTATGTCAATCTTCTGTTGAAATCTTTCTTTCCATTTTTTGTTCCCCCTTTTGAATTTGATTTTTAAAAGTGAGGCCCCAGGAGGAAGGACCTAGGCAGCGCGTCAGGGGCTGGGTGGGGCCGGAGCTCCTGGAAGCCCGGAGCCTGGCCCTGCTCTAAGCCCCGGTACCTGTGACTCAGGCTTTTTGGTGCCTCAGTTTTACCCAGAAGAAAAAAAAAAAAAAAAAAAAAAAGCCTAGGGGAAGAAGAAGAAGCCACTTCCCCATTCCATGACCCGTGAGCTGATTCATGAGCGCTTCTCATCTCTAGAATGAGGAACTGCAAGGGTGACTGGAAACGTGGCCAACCCCCCGCCGCCGCGCCCACCCGGGCCGCCAGACTGCGGGAAGGAAGAGGAGAAGTCTGGCCGCGGGGGGCGCTAGGGAGCCCCTTCTGGCTTCCGGACTGCGGGCCCAGCCACAGCGGTGGAGACTGGGCCAGGGCGGGCGTCTGGGGCTGCGCGAATGCAGCATTTATCCTGCTAATGGCCTAAGGAACAGAAGCCACGAAGACAGCCCCGCAGCAGGACGAACTCTCCAGGCTTCCGGGCTAGAGTCACAAAACCGCCGCGGGAACAGCTGCTTCCCCAGGGAGAGACTCGCGTGTCCTAAGGACACTCTCCTCACCCCAGGAGGCTTTGTCGCCCCTCTTGCCCTCTGCCCCAGCGTCCCTGAGGTCCTCGGATCATCTCCCCTCAAGGCGGTGGGTCCAGGACTGACACGTGCAGCAGCTACTGTGTGCTGTGCCGGCCAGTTCACCGTCCTCCCCTTTAATCTGTGCAACAATAATAGATATTATTTAGCTCAGAACAAAAAACAGGCTCCACAGAGAATAAATGACTTGTCCAAGACCACCCAGCTAGTGACTGGCTTCGAATGCATGTCCATCTGCTTTATTATTTATTTTTCCAGTATTTATATGATAGTAAGCTATCGATGTCTATAGTTATATAAATATATACATATTTATTAATTAGTAAGTGATTAACATATACTTACAATTTATGTTAATATAATTATGTAACTTTAACATAATTTTGTAGCTGATATGGTTTAGCTCTGTGTCCCCAACCAAATCTCATCTCAAATTGTAATCTCCAGGTGTGGAGGGAGGGACCTGGTGGGAGGTGATGGATCGTGGGCTGTTTTCCCTGTGTGGTTCTCCTGATGGTGGGGGAGTTCTCACGAGAACTTGATGGCTTAAAAGTGGCAGTTTCCCCCTGCTGTGTCTCTGTCCTGCCGCATGTAAGACGTGTCTTGCTTTCCCTTTACCTTCTGCCAGAATTCTAAGTTTCCTGAGGCCTCCCTAGTCTTGCAGAACTGTGAGCCAATTAAACCTCTCTTGTTTATAAATTACCCAGTCTCAAGTAGTTCTTTATAGCAGTGTGAAAACAGACTAACACAGTAGTTAATTTTATTTTTTATTATTGTTGCTGGAGTTTTTATGCTATTTATTTTTCAAATAGGCAATAGTTCATGTGATTCAAAATTCAAAATATACCAAAAGGAATTCAATGAGAAGTCCCCTCCTCAACCTATGTCCTCGGCTCCCCAGGTCCCTGCTCAGAGGTAGCCACAGTTAATTAGTTTCTTGGCTATCCTTTCAGAGATGGAAACAGAGAAAGATAAAAACAATATGCCTATATATTCTTTTTTACCTTTTTTATACAAATGCTGTGTACAATACACATCATTCTACTCTTTATTTTTCTTCCCCACTTAGTATTTTTTCACACTTAATATTTCTTGGAGATCATTCCATTTCAGTATATAAAGAGCTGCCTAATTTCTATTTATGGCTCCATACTATGAAGATATCATATTAAATTATGTTTCAATTTTAAGGTAAATACTTCCCCGACTCCCTTCTTGTCTTACATATTTATTGTAAAGGTTCCATCTTCTATCTAACTGAACTTTCCGTTTTGAACCTTGATCCCCAGTACTGTGACCTGTTGGTTGGCAGAGTCTCTGCCCAGCCTCGGTCTGGGCCCTTCTGCAAACTGCAGGCCTAACTTTCTGCAGTGATGCCTCCTCCACTGCGTGCTGTGGAATTGGGTCCACCGCTGCTCCATGATCAAGAAGCATTTCCGATGTTATCCCACCATGTGCAGAGCCCATGTTTTCAGGAGTCAAATGAAGTTAATGATCACATCTTATGAATTTAAGGAGAGGACGTTGGGAGAGGCTATAACTCTTGATGTCACTCTGACCCACACATAATTTTTAGTCATAGGGATTATGGTATAATAAAATTGTAACGCTGGAAATGACTCACCTGATTATACCCTGCAACACTGCAATGGACAAAGAAACACAGAGCAGTGAAGTGAGTTGCTTGAGAACACACCACTGAATAGTGAGAGAGGGGTCTGTCATGACTAGAAAAACGATTATAGCATTTCCTACCCTGGTTGCTGGATATGATGCCAACAGGTAGCTGATGTGGCCTGGGAAGCAATTACCAGACAGCCTCTCAAGATGAGCTCAGGATGTTTACGGTACTTTTACCAAGGACCACTGTGAGGTATATCATTACCGACATTCAAATGCTGATAAAGACATTACAATTTTTGAACATATGTGATAAATGTTTGAACAACTTTTTGATGAAATTAATAACATGGTGGTTTTTTTTTTTTTTTTTTTTTTTTTTTTTTTTTTTTTGAGACAGATTCTCACTCTGTCGCCCAGGCTGGAGTGCAGTGGAGCAATCTCGGCTCACTGCAAGCTCTGCCTCCCAGGTTCACACCATTCTCCTGCCTGCCTCAGCCTCCCGAGTAGCTGGGACTACAGGTACCCGCCACAACACCCAGCTAATTTTTTGTATTTTTAGTAGAGATAGGGTTTCACCATGTTAGCCAGGATGGTTTCGATCTCCTGACCTCGTGATCTGCCCGTCTCAGCCTCCCAAAGTGCTGGGATTACAGGCGTGAGCCACCACGCCTGGCCATAACATGGTGGTTCTTAATGAATGCTAACATAATGGAAACATCAGGAAAGATTGACAAGTATGCAACTCCGGTGGGTGAGCGAAAGCTGCCTCTATTACATATTACATCTCTGTACTAAAACTCTCATTTTACGTAAAATATTTGAGTGGGTTACCATATATATATACCACTGGGAATTCCTCAAAGTCAGAGATGGTGGCTTGTTTCTTCTATAACTGTAGTGACTAGCTTGTCACATGCAAGTTAGACAGGACACTGTATCACTGAACTCCTAGGCCTGGTGGGAGCACAGCAGGCCCACCAGGCATGGTAGGCAGTGAAGCTGAGAAGAGAGGCAGGAGAGGGTCAGGTAGGTCACAAGAGTCATGGGAAGGAGTTTGAACTGAAAACTACAGCAATGGGGAGCAGGTGTGCATATAAGCAAGTTGATTCTACTGAGGCCAGGTACAGGGGCTCACATCTGTAATCCCAACACCTTGGGAGGCCGAGGCAGGTGGATCGCTTGAGCCCAGGAGTTTGAGACCAGCTTGGGCAACTTCACAAAACCCCATCTCTACTAAAAAACGACAAAAGTTAGCTGGGTGTGGTGGCGTGTGCCTGTAATCCCAGTTACTCAGGCGGCTGAGGCATGGGAATGGGTTGAATGGGAGGCGGAGATTTCAGTGAGCTGAGATCACACCACTGTACTCTAGCCTGGGCAGCAGAGAGACACTCCGTCTCAAAAAAAAAAAAAAAAAAAGTTGACTCTACTGAGCCCAGGAACAGAATAGAAAGTTCTGAAAAAAACATACATCTTATATGAATTTCTTATATGATAAACCTAAAATTTCAAATCAGTGAAGAAAATATGGATTGATTATTTAATAAATGATATTGGGCCAACTGTTGAACCATTTGGATAAAAAGCAATATTAGATCCTGTGGTAGACAGAATCATGGTCCCCCAAAGAGATCCATGTCCTAATCCCCAGAACCTGTAAACATGTTACTTTGCATAGCAAACAGATATGACTGAATGAAGGATCTTGAGATTGGGAGATTATCCTGAGTCTGGGTTCCAGGTGGGCCCAATGTAATCACCAGGTTCATACAAGAGGAGGGCAGGACCTCATGTTCAGAAAAACAGAAACGGTGATGGAAGTAGAGGTTAGAGTGATGCAATTGCAGGCTTTGAAACTCAGAAGAAGACACTAGCCAAGGAATGTGGGTGGCCTTCTAGAAGCTGCAAAAGGCAAGAACACACATTCTTCCCTAGAGCCTCCAGAAAGGAAAACAGCCCTGTGGACACCTTTATTTTGGCCCTGTAAGACCCATGTCAGACTTTTGACATCCAGAACTTTAAGATAATAAATTTGTGTTGTTTTAAGCAACTGTTTTTGGCAATTTGTCACAATATCAATAGCAAAGGGATACAGATCCCAAGTGTCTATCAACATATTGATGAATAAACAAACTGTAGTATATGTCCTCACCAACACTTGGTATGGTTAGTCTTTTTCATTTTAGCCACTCTAACAGATGTGTAGTCCTGTATTGTTGTAGCTTTAATTTGCATTTCTCAGTGACTAATGATGTGGAGCATCTTTTTATGTAATTATTTGCCATCCTTGTATCTTCTTTGGTAAAATGTCCATACTGGTCTCTCATTCCTTTTTGATACAGCTGCCACAGTAACAGGATTTCTGTTAAGATTTGTCTTCTTTACAAAACAAATGGAATACTACTCAGCAATAAAAAGGAACAAACTATTGATAATTACAGTGGATTAAAAAAAGCCAGGTTAAAAAGAGAAAAAAGAGGCCGGGCGCGGTGGCTCAAGCCTGTAATCCCAGCACTTTGGGAGGCCGAGGCGGGTGGATCACGAGGTCAGAAGATCGAGACTATCCTGGCTAACATGGTGAAACCCCGTCTCTACTAAAAATACAAAAAACTAGCCGGGCGTGGTGGCAGGCGCCTGTAGTCTCAGCTACTTGGGAGGCTGAGGCGGGAGAATGGCGTGAACCCGGGAGGCGGAGCTTGCAGTGAGCCGAGATCACGCCACTGCACTCCAGCCTGGGAGCACAGCGAGACTCCGTCTCAAAAAAAAAAAAAAAAAAAAAAGAGAAAAAAGAATACATACTGTTTATAGTTAGTTTATCAGTTTATGTGTAACCCTTGTTTATAATTATCCCTAGTTTATAATCTATCAAGTACGTATTAGATAGATTAAATGTTTGTATGGGAGACCCCCCAAAACATAACAAACAAACAATTTGTGGAAAGAGGAGAATTTTATAAGTATAATTTCAAAGACAGAGTTATAGCATTTTTAAAAACCTCTATGTTAAAAAAAACCTGTAAATCAAATTACAAACTAGAAAAATATTTGAATTGCATTAAATTGGTAGATAATTATCTTTGAATGGTAGAGTTAAGGATGCTTTTCTACAATTAATGTGCATTACTTTGCGTAAAGAAGACAAATCTTAACAGAAATCCTGTTACTGTGGCAGTTGTATCAAAAAGAATTAGAGACCAGTATGGACATTTTACCAAAGAAGATACAAGGATGGCAAATAATTACATAAAAAGATGATCTACGTCATTAATCACTGACAAATGCAAATTAAAGCTACAACAATACAGCACTACACATCTGTTAGAGTGACTAAAACGAAAAAGACTAACCATACCAAGTGTTGGTGAGGACACAAAGCAACTGCAATTCTCACCCTGCTGGAGGGACCATGAAATGGTACAACTGCTTTAGAAAACTTTGGCCATTTCTTAAAAGTTGAGCATACAGCTACCATTTGATTCAGCTGTTCTACTCCTAGGTGTTTCCCCCAAAAGAGTGGAAGCATATGCCCATACAAAGCCTTATATTCAAATGTTCACAGCAACTTTACTTTTAATAGATCCAAAGTGGAAACAACCCAAATGCCATCAACAGATTTATGAATAAAACAATTGTAGAATATTCAGACAAAAGAATACTACTCAGCAATAAAAATGAATAAATTACTGACATATCCAACAAAATGGATAAACCTCAAAATAATACCAGTGCATTAAACAAGCAAAATTAAAAAAAAAAAAGCACAGTGTGATACCATTTATACCATTCTAAAAAATGCAAACTAATCTATAGTGACAGAAAGCGGATGAATGGTGGCTGGAGATGGGATGGAGTGGGGAGGGACAAGAGGAGGAGATCACCAGGAACTTCAGGGGATGATAGATATATATGTTCACTAGCTTGATTGTGATAATGTTTTCATGGGTGTACACATACGTAAGAACTTAAACTCATCAAATTATACACTAAACATGTACAGTTTGTGGTATGCCAATCATACTTTAATAAAATGGTATTTAAAAGTGGCTTGACTATGAAAAGGCATGGGAAAAACTTAAATGCATATTACTAAGAGAAAAAAGCCAATCTGAAAAGACTATATACTGTGTGATTCCAATTATATGGCATTCTGGAAAAGGCAAAACTGTAGATACAGTAAAAAGATCTGTGGTTGCCAGGGGTTAGTGAAGAGGGAGGGATGAATAGACAGCGTATAGAGGATTTTTAGGACAGTGAGAATACTCTTTACAATTCCATAATAATGGGTACATGTCTTTATGCATTTGTCCAAAGCCATAAAATGTATAATACCAAGAGCGATGCCTAATGTAAACAATGGACATAGGGTAATTAGTGCCAATGTAGGTTCATTGATTACAACAAATGTACCACCCCAGTGAGGGATGTTGATAGTCAGGAGGCTGTACCTGTGTGATGATGAGGGTATGTGGGAAATCTCTCTACTTTCTGCTCAACTTTTCTGTGAACTGAAGACTTCTCCAAAAAATAGTCCATTTTTAAAAGTGGCTTGAACAATTAGGATATTTATTGTCTCCCAAATCAGGGGTCTGGTGGGTAGAGAATATCGAGAGTTGGTTCAATGGTTAAAGGTGATATCAAGGGCACAGGTGCTTCCCATCTTCTGGCTCTGTCTCCCTTCATGTTATAAAAAGTGTTGCAGTTGTTGGTCACACATGCGGGCACAACAGTGTCCAGTAAAAATGAACGTATTCCTTCCTATGCATCTTGTTTTAAGAGAAAGGAACGCTCTCCTACGAGCTCCTCATAGACTTCCTCTTGTGTCCCATTGGTCAGTGTTGAGTCTCATATCCATGATCTGACTGCAAGGAAGGGAGAGGGCTGCAGGGCAAGCACCCACTGGGGCCACACAGGCACTTGCAGAATTCTGTGCCTTTACTCATGCTCCTTCCCTCTCGCTTCTCTTGGCTCTCCCTTGACCCATCTTCTATCCCTGGGAGCATTCAGGAATCCTCCTTACAGCTTCCTCAGGCCTTTCTATGTAACTTTATCATCCCTCTGTGTAGACTTTTGTATGTGTGCATCTGTCTTAACAGCCAGACATGAGCTTCTGCAATCTCTCCTCTTGCATCAGGGGAGCCCAGGGACCTTGTACAGGGCTTGGTGCACAGCCATGCTTGAAAAGTGGTCTTGGATGGCAGAAAAAAGCAGATGGAGCTTTTCCCATCCTGGGGAGGACAGAAAGGCCAAGCTGGGGAAGCAGCTTCAGTACAGAAGTGAGTGCAAAACACTAAAAGGTTTCATTATAGAAATAGCAGAAATGGTCAAGATCTATCATTGCGAAGGATATAACTGATGATCTCAGAAGAACACAGCTGGGAACATCACTCTGCGATGAAAAGGAGAGCACTTTAGGGCAGAGACAGCACAGCTGAACTCATAGAATACAATTCTCACATTCTTCATTTAACATGTGAAACTTATTACCTCTAGTAGGTTATTCTGGAAAGACTATAACAATTACTTTAAAAATAGAGATGTAGTCTCACTGTGTTGCCCAGGCTGGTCTCAAACTCCTGGGCTCAAGGGATCCTCTTACCCTGGCCTCATAAAGTGCTGGGATTACAGGTGTGAATCACCACACCTGGCCACAGCAATTTTTAAAGGGTTAAAGGCTACTAAATGGACAAATTGACAAGTCGTGTCTATGTTAGGCCATGCAGCTTCACAAAACATCCTCTATGCTGGTTTCCTGGACTGGGTGAGTCATGGGTCTGAAGTGAGCCTAGCGTTATCTATGCTTCTGTGACTCATCAAATCTAAAACCACCTCTGCAGGACAGAGATTCCTTGATGGCAGGAGAAAGAATAGAAGATGCTCCTGACCTTAGGGTCATACAGTAATTTCAGCAGTGACTACTCCTTGCTGGGCCCCTGAGGCAGAATCCCAGAGATGTCCTGGAAGTTTAGGCCCTGACTTCATTTGGTCAATGGCCCTGGCGTTAAAATCAGCATGGTTTCTGCTTCTCAGGCCCTCTTAACCAACCATTGCTGTTCTGAGGCTATTCTTCTGAGAAGTGCAGGTGCATACTCAAAGAGTCTAGCTCACTAACTGCAGACTTTCAAAGTAATTAAACAACATTTGAGCTGATCAGGTTAAAATTCCCAGCTGAGCATAGCTTTTCCATTCTCTAAGTTCTCTAGGAGTGCAGGAAAGAAATCTTGCAGCACCAGCTGAATCTCATCTGCCTATATTACAGCCCCTCCACCTTAAGTTGCACCCATCTGTAGGGGTCTCTGAGTTTTAAACCCAATTGACCTCTCCCTTTCTTTCTTTTCCTCTTTCTCCCTTTCTCTCTCTCTCTTTTCCTTCCTTCCTTCCTTCCTTCCTTTCTTTCTTTCCTCCTTTCTTTCTTTCTTTCTTTCTTTCTTTCTTTCTTTCTTTCTTTCTTTCTTTCTTTCTTTCTTTCTCTCTTTCTCTCTTTCTCTCTCTCTCTCTCTCTCTTTCTTTTTTTCTTTCTTTCTTTCTTTCGTATATCAAGTTTGCTACCTACCTCCTGGCCAAACCAGGCCACATGGTTAAGCCCAGATTCAAATCGGGTGGGAACTACAAAGTTACAAGGCAAAGGGCATGCATACAGAGAGGGTATTAATTGGGATCTAGCACTGCAGGGTGGTAAAAGAGAATGAAAATGGATATGGTGGGGAATACCTTAGCATCTACTAAAGGAGTCATCAGAAAGATATGAGATATGCTGTGAAGGCTTCCCAAAGGAAGGAGAGGAAGGGAAGACCATTTCAGTTGGAAGAAGGATACATTGTGGGAATAAGTCATTTTATTGGAGACTATGAACACTTATGTAACCAATTCCCAATTGATGGACATGTAGGTTGTTCTACATATTCTCTACTACAATCAATGCTGATCTGTGTATCTAGCTATCCAGCTGGCATAGAGAGGTATATGGTAGATTTGTACACACACGTACACATACACATACACACTGCACACACATACCATGCAAATATAAGATAAATTCTTAGAAATGGAATGACTAATTCTAGTAGCTTATACATTTGTACAGGTATTGTCACATCAGCCTTTTCCTTTCACTCCCAAGCTTGGGAATTACTGGGGACTCTCAAAACCAGGTCAGTGACTTCACTTTTGGTTGTGGGGGCTGGGAGCCCCTCCATTTCCTCTTCCAAGTTCTTTCTTCTAGCAGCTGCCCCCAGGTTTGCTCTCCATGATCCAGCAACCTCTGTCTGCACTCCTCTTTCTCAGAAGTCTCCATCTCCTCCTTCCCCAAAAGGGTTGCAACTGCCCTCAGCTTTCCTCCCTCCCTCCTCAGAGAGTACCAACATCTTCTCTCTCTTATCTTTGTTCTTCTTTGTGAGGCTGATATGCTAAATTTCATCTAGTCTTCCCCAAACTCAAACCACTGCATCTCTACTGCTGCCTTCTCCTTCTCCATTTCCATCCCCGTCACTACTGCAAAGGAATCCTGTCCAGTCAAGCCTGTTGGCTTGCTCCTCCCCTCCTCCCACTCCAGTTCACACTCCAGCCCACTGAAGAGTGGTGCCCACCCCCAGGCCCCTGCCTAAATGGCTCTTCCAGAAACACCAGTGACTTCCCACTCACCAAAGTCTGGGGCCGTTTCCTCAAGATCCTGCCCACTCCCTGACCCTTCCCTTCCTTGGGGCCACCATGGCTGCTTCTGGATGACTCAATCAGACACCCACATTGCAGTCCCATCCTTCTTGTTCAAACGAAAACATCTCACTTCAACAGCTCTCTTCATCTGCAGGACTAAGTCAGCCCCTTACACAAAGGACTCATGAGGGTCATGCAGTCTGTGTGCCCAGCCTGAGCCCACGGGTCTATTCTGATCCTTCTTTTTTTTTTTTAAGATAAAAGTTCTTGCAGGTATAATAGGGATCTCCATCAAAAAGCAAAGAGTAATTTTGTAGAAAGGTTTTGAGACTTTCCTAACTCTCTGAAAGTACACAAGCTGGTCCTTTTGACTTGGAAACTAAATTTCTAAGATGGAAAGTCACATGTATGAGTGGGAGGCATGAAACCAATTATGTGACCTGTCTGGGGTCATGAGTGCAGAGGCGGCTCCTACGTGCCATCTGCCTCTTCAAGTATGGATGGGAGGTGGGTATGGCGGATATTTGTCATTTCCCAATGGCTCAAGTGGACGTGGGGTGTATGGGAGTGAGAGGAAAAGAGGAAAGAGGGAGAGAAGCCATCCAAGCTTTCACAACTCACTCTCTTGTGTTTGAAAATATCTGATTTCATTATTTTCTATAATTAATTTCTAGAGCATCTATCTGAGGAAAATGCTAGAAAGAAATATGCTATTCCTTTGTATCAGTGTTACTCTTTGTTGATATTAAATGACTTAGTCACTTTATGGGGGAAATAAAGAGGTTGATTCATGGTGATGTGACCCTCCCACCACTTCTGGTTCCCTTTTTCCTGCTATATATCAAGACCTACAGCCTTTGGGAAGTGCATTTCTGCATTAGAAGAAGAACTTGAGAGAAACCTGTAAGTAAACTTTCAGAATAATCTTATTTCTAAAATTGCTTTTAAAAAAGTGCTAGTAAATTGAAATAAACAATTATAACCAGAGCATACTTTAAGGCCCCCCTACCCCAGTGGTCTCCCTATGTATGGATGTATCAGAAAGTCTTTTCACGTTGGTATCTGAATATCCTCCGCTCAGGGAAAACTGCAGCATGAATATCTTCTTACGGGCATAGCCTGGGTGTACTGGAGCCACCCCCTGCTTTATGAATCCCCTCAGCTAAGCCTCCTGGCGGTTATGGGGAGCCCTAGCCTGGCTCAGTCCTGCCTCCCTGACGACCCAGCTCTGGGTGCCTGGCACACACAGCAATGGGCTGAATTGTTCCGTAAATGCTATTCTGTTTACCTAGCAGCGTTCATTAATCTTTTCTTTCTTGTGTGAAGGCTGTTTTCACAGAGGAAGGCATTTTCTGGCTTTCCCAAGGCAAGAACGATGAAAACAAAGTCATGAGGAGTTCTCTCTACCTCAAATGAAGGCCGCAGCTCCTGCTCAAGCTATTTTGGCAGTCTGAGAGAACAGTACAATCTGAACCACATTGTAAGTTTGGAAGAGCTTATAAAAAAAAGAAAGGGAAAAAAAAATGAAAAGGAAAAGAAACCCTCCATTCTTCTTTTGTTCCACTCCCAGGTGCTGGGCTTTGATGTTCTGTCTCAGAAGTGACTTTTGAACGCCAGCTCCAAGAACCAGCTCCGCTGCTCACTGCACCTTTTATTTCAGAGAGCATGGGGCTAGCGGGGACCTGAGAACTCAGCTAGCCCATGGGAGTTGAGGTCCAGGAGGTGATGTGACCTATCCGAGGCCACACAACCTGGCTTGGGTAGAGGCAGGCTGGGCCACAGGCCTCCCTGTTCGGCGCTCTTTTCCTATGCTGCTCTGCCCTTTGTTCGAATTCCTTTTAAAATGAGATTCACATCAAGCCAATGAGGGAGACTGATGGGCTCAGACTGGTTTCCCGCAGGGGACTGGCAGGGCTGGTTGAGGAGTACAGAAAGAACAGAGTGCTTGTCCGTTTGGGTTTATTGTCCCCTGGGGTGTCTGCAGACTGTATCTGGGCTTGTTGAGCATAAGCCACTGGCTTCTGCACAGGCAGAGTCAGAATGAACTGGTATCACTTAATGGGAATCGCGGGACATCAGATGAGGCAGGAGCTTTGGAAATGGGGAGAGAGGGGAGCAATAAGATGCTCCCAAGGTCATTGTCTCCTGGCCTTTCCTCCAGAGAAGGTCACGCTTCTTCCTCTCACACTTTCACTAGCAGTAAGCCTGTGGGTTTCTGCTTGCCAGCTCTGGAGCCACATTGGTGATGTGCAGCTTCAATAATCCCCAGTCTAGAAAGCTCCTAGGGTGGGCCGTTCATGTGGAGGTTCTCATTATTTCATGGCTCCATTTTTTTGTGGCTGCTGACTGGACCTTGTATCTGAAGCAAGGACACATTCATCTGCACCTTGAAAGTTGATCTGTGCTCAAAAGACAGTGCTCGGGAATGCCGGTCTCCTTGACTCATCAAAAAGGTGGCCAAACAGAGCTCTGTGGGTGGGGGCTGTGAGCCCTGTGCCCTTCATACTGGGGCTCTCGATGTTCCCACTGACACAGATCCCCTGCAGGGAAAACAGTCGAGGTGTCTGCACCTGCAGAGGTGTCTGCTAGCTAGCGTGGGCAGAGTTGATGTGGAAGTTTGGCTGTTTCTGCTTCCCATGGCAACAGCTTGGCCCTGCATGAAAGCAGGTAAATGTGGGCTCAAGCCAGATGCCCAGACGGCATGGTTCTGCAGGGCTCTCGGTTCAAATCAGGGTTCTTCATCCCTAACCCTGTTCTGCTATTTTCCTGTTCCCTTCCACCTGGCCACACAAAAAGCATTTTAACCCCATGGAAGAGAGATAGGGCCCTTGGTGGCACTCTGCTGTGGACTCCAGCTAAGGCTTCCCTGCCTGAGGTGTGGTAGAAACTGCAGTTCTGAGATAAAAGCCAGAAAGTGGCCATTACTCTAGGGATAGTGCTGTTGGTAAAAGCCAGAAGCAGGTATTGTATCCTGGGGACGCAAGCATGTTGAGTCAGGAATAGACATTATTGACAATGGAGGCAAAGTAAAGAGAAATTACAGGTTAAAGGGGCCAGGTAAACTTTTAGAAGCTGCCAGAAAAAAAAGATGGAGAGGCAGAGGGAGGGACTCTGTGAGCACAAGAGAGGGGAATAAAACAGTTAGAAATCTTTGGGCAAAAATAAACATTTCCAAGGTATAGAGGAAAACCTTTACGTGTGAGACTGGAACTTGGTTTAAGCATGGTTTATAAATGTCTCCAGGAATAAAAGGGGAAAAGGTAATTCAGAGGAATGGAGAAGAGGAGAGCTAAGGTGAGAAGTGGGCCAGAGAGGAGAGAAGAGAGCCATGTGAGTGTCATCTGTTGATCAAGGCTGCACTCTCACAATCCGTGGCCAAAATCAGCTGTCAGAGTGTTTAAAAATAATTTGAGCCAACAGTTTTTTAAGAACCAGAAGATGTCACCCAAAGAAATCTAGATTTCTAACTTGGAAAAAAAAAGTCAGAAAATCTGGTGACTGCCTCTATAGAGAGCTTTGAAGAAAATCTGCTGGGTTAGAGGCTGCTGTTCCTGCAAGTTAAATGGGGGCGTGGGCTCTCCAGCCCGCTAGAGACCCATAGCCCACTGTCCCACACCCCACACTCCCAAGGAGTATCTGAATCTCCTTACTTCCTTCACTGTTTCCAGTGCTTGTCTGACCCCTGTAGGCATTTGAAAATCTGAGTGATGCCTGCATGGGACAGGATGAGCCCCCATTCCTGACCCCAGCTTAACAGGGAAGGTGAGACCAACACCGAATGCACTTTTCTTCCCTGTCCCTGGGAGAAACAGCTAAGTTGGGAGAGACAGCCCTTGATCTGGACCTCAGACCAGGATGGGCCTGCGTCCAGGGGGCCCGACGTTAAGGGGTGAGCAAGGTGAGCCTAACGCTGGCTGTAACAGTTTCTGAGTAAAACATAGGGGTTCATGAGCTGCACGATGCTGCAGCATAAGTGTTCACCTGGGGAAAGGAGAGCTGTAGTCAGCTTTAGAAGGCTCAATAAAGCTGTGCTGGCAGAGGAGGGGAGGACCCTGGATGTGGTTGACAATGCAGGACAGCTCATCCTGGCATGGTGAATCTGCATTTCAGGATGCGTGCGTGATTGGGATCCTGGGAATATATTTCAACCAAATTCAGAAGCTGCTCTATGAAGATCATGTCAAAGAGGGGCTGAGCGGTTGTCCATTCTGACCCCTCAGGGTCATTTAAACATGGGTTAAAATCCTGGCTCTTGCACTTATTAGCTGTGTGAGCTTGACCAAGTTATTTAACCTCTCTGAGCCCCAGTTTCCTATCTAAAAAGATATAGCTACAATAGTACAGGGTTAGAAAGCATGTATATCAGATGCTGTGGCCAGGCATAAAGTAACACCTTAATAACTACCGTCTATTATTAGGAGTATTTCACTAAGTCTCAGACATTGACACAAGCTATAGTTTGTCCACTTCTCTAATTATGTGTTCTGTGGTGACTGAGGGCCAACTGGGTAGTGTTATGGACAGAATGTTTGTGTCTTATGCCAATTTGTTTGAACCCCCAGTGTGGTTGTATTTGGAAATCGGGTCTCTAAGGAAGTAACTAAGGTTAAATGAGGTCCTAAGTGTGGAGACCTCATCTGATAGGATTAGTGTCCCTATAAGAAGAGGAGAATGTAACTGCCTCACCATTGTGGAAGAGAGAGACAAGAGACTGGCAGCCAAACAGAGCAGTGGGTAAAATGATTTCTGGGTGCCATGTAGGAAAGGTCTTTGTACTTAATTAAAGGTAACACAGTGTGAAGAGATGCCAGAGAGCTCACCCGCCTTCTCTCCCTGCCATGTGAGGACGCAGAGAGGAGGCAGTTGTCTGTAAGCCGGGGAGGGGTCCTCACCAGAACCCAACCCTGCCAGACCTTGATCTGGAACTTCCAGCCTCCACCACTGTGAGAAATCAATTTCTGCTGTTGAAGCCTCCCGGCCTGTGGGGTTCTGCTATGGCAGCACTGGCAGATGACAACAGGTACATGGGAAGTTTTAATTTCATTACTCAGGAACTGTAGTGGAATTTTAAAACAGGACTCATGAAAAGTCAGAGATGAGATATGAATGTGATGGGAAATGTGTCACCAAGTGGTGGAAAACTGGGGGTCTCACTCCTAGCTTAGAGTCCCTTAGCCTCTTTGAATTTTATTTTCCTCGACTGTGACTATCAGCCAGGGAGGTGTCAGTCAAAATCATCTGGACTTGTGCTATCCAATACAAAGGCTCCAGTTATTTATTTAACTTTAAGTAATTTAAATTTTATTTAATCTTAATTTAAATGTAAATAATTTATTAAAATTTAAAAATATCATAATAAAATAACACTAAAATTAATTAAATTTATTAATTAAAATAAAATATCAAATTCGATTCCTCAGTGGCATGAGCCCTGTCAAGTGCTCAATAGTCACATGTGGCCAGTGCCTCCTATGCTGGACAGCGCATATATAGAGCACGTCCAGCATCGCAGACAGTTCTATCAGACAGCGCTGAATTCCAGAGCTTGTTACCTGAAGCCTGGTCTTCATGAGAGCAGCGTCAGCAGCACCTGGGAACTTGTTAGGAATGCCAACTCTCAGGGGCCACAAGATTCCCTCCAGTGATCACATACTCAAGTCTAAGAAGCTCTGAGCTATGATTCCCTCCAGCTCAAAAAAGAAAATTTACGAATCTGGGTATCTGCTTGACAAAGTCTTTGAGAAAGAAACCACCTGCTTAGCTTATCAAAATTCCAATTCACCAATTTGCCTAAGAGGAGAGAATTGAAAGATCTGAAGGAAGATCAGCAGCATGGCCGCACCGCCACAGGAGCAAAAAAGAAATCAGCAGATGTCTAAAGGAGGCATGGGTGGCGTCACCATGCCTGGAGGGTGGTACACCTTGGAGGTTGGCACAATCCAACGCCTATCTCTTTTTTTCTTGTTTTTTAAAAAGACAGATGGAGTCTCTCTCTGTTGCCCAGGCTGGTCTCAAACTCCTGGGCTCAATCAAGCAATCCTCCCACCTCAGTGTCCCAAAGTGCTGGGGTTATAGGCATGAGCCGCCACGCTCAGCCTCCAGTGCCTATCTCTAAGCCTCCCGTCAGCTTGGGCATTCAATCTTTGCCTAAAGAGCAGAGAATGGACAGTCTTCATTTTCTGTGGCAGCAAAGAAACAAGAAATGAGTTGCATTTACTGGGGACCTTTTATCCAGAGAGTCTTAAGGTTCTTGCTAAGGTTCCCCTCATTAAACCGAAAGGAGCAGGTAGGCCATATATTCAGTTAGGGAAAATGAGGAACAGAGAGGAAATCAATGCCTCAGTCAACGATGCCAAAAGGGCAGACTGGTACATCAGCCTCTGGGCTCGTGGGCCTAAATTCTGCTCTGGGGCTTGAACTGTAAAATAAGAGAAGATACCTTCAGTCCTCTCACCGCAGAAAGTTTTGGTGTCTGGTGACGTGCTGTTTTCAACACAAAACTAAGAAGGATAACATTAGAGCTGTTGCCTGTTAAGAAAACATGTTCTTCTTACAGGACAAAATTGCAGTCGTATATCTTATTTAATTGATATTAGATTTTATTGTAGAATGTTAAAATGTTAATGTGCCCATAAATCTTTTTCATACTTTCAGAAAAATGTCTGTATTAGGAACACACTGTACAAGGATGAAGGCAAGAGAAAGGAAAAATGAATCCAGAGTACACATTATTAATTTTTTAGGAAGGAAGCAAAACGGTGCCTCATAAAGGAAATTAGAAAAAAGTTAAGCAGCTGGGATTTCTGATTTCCTTTAAAGAAGAATCTGCTAGTTTGAGACATATCCTTAGAGAGTCAACTATTTTGATGCAGGGAACAAAAAGTGAGCAGATAATGGAAATGGGCTTGTGATATCCAGGTCAGCTCTTAACAGCCACTGGCAGAAGGTGTGATGCCTCCAGCAGGGAAAAACAGTGAGCTGAGGGTCCTGTCACATGACGCAGAACCATGGAATTCGGGCATGGTACAGACAACAGGGCCTGGAAGTCTGGCCTGAATCCTGCTGTGCCGTCTCCACTGTGTGATTGCTGACAAATTCCAGTAAGCACTCCAAGCCTCAGTTTCCACTGTATCAGATGCAAATAGCATCTGCAGGCTTGGGACAGGGATAGAAAGATGCTTTATAAAAAGTGCCTACAATGTAATAGATAATTAACATCTTCTAGGGTATCAATCAAATAATGGTTTGGGGTCAAACCCAAAGCAATGGGAGAGCAACGAGTCATGCCTGGGAGGAGAGGCCGCAGCTCCTGACTTCCTCTGGTGCTGGGTGTCCTGCCCTCTGCCCATCCACCTGCAGAGTCCTCTTGCCTGTGCCATGGAGCCTGTCTGACTCAGTCCACAATGCCAGGGAAGGTTCAGCAGCACAGCGGCCTATGGTAAGGCCCATCTCTATCTTCACCCTTCAGTCCAACCTCTGATTCCAAAAGGAAGCAAGTTTGCAGGAAAAAGGAACTATGGCCTTTTGCTGGTCCCCATTTTCACTACCATTCTAATTCCCTTTCCTGCTGATGCTGTCAGAACATCCTCATATGTGCGATCTGGACTCTGCTAAGGCCAGTTCCACATGGCAGTGACCCCTCTTCAACACTCAAGCTCACCTCATATCTCTTTTCTGCTCTGAGCATTTCCATTCGGATTATACGGCAGGAACTGCAAGCACTCTCTACTCTTGGTGGAGAAATTTACACATTTACTCGTAACCTGCCTATTCCCCCCATTTTATTTCTGCCCTTCGTTAACCTCATTCGGCCTGAACACAGAAAGAATAATTTCCTCACCTCTGTTTGCTCAGTGCACAACCTCTAGCCAATGCCTGGGTTCATCTCACACGACAAATGTAATTCACTGGCTCTCACTGTATTCAGCTACTCCGTAAATTCAGACCCATGCTATTTAATGAGACGGGATTTATTTGAGATTGTTTAAAAATTGATCAATGTCCACATTAAAATCCCATACATGTGATATAACACTTATTAGATATTTTCATGTCAATCAGGAGAGAATACCGATTTTATTTTATATATATATCACTCCAAATGAATCCAAGTCTCTCTGAGAGCATCACAGACCTAAATCTGTGTGGCTGATGGCGTGTTAGCAGCTCCACAGTGCCTTCATTCTAATTATTCCAGATCTAGGAGGAAAGAAAAGATGATTATCTCAGTGACACAAAATAAATATTCTTCTTTTCTTTGTCAGAGTCTCAGGAGGAAACTCTTCTCAGAGAGCAGGGGCATAAGAGGGAAGAAGCCATGGTTACAGAGCGGAGACACAATGGCCTCAGTCCAAAGCTGCATTTAAGTTTGGATGCCCTTGGTGTGCTTTCTGGTCTGTAAAACTGAGCACAAGGAAACAGATGACTATTAAAGAGTAAGCTTTCATAATGCAGTTTATCGACATTTCAGCCTATCAGCCTAGGGTTCAACTATTAAGACTTATGATATAGGACTGTTACCCTTATCAATAAACAACGACTCTCTAGCAGACCAGTAGAGAATTCAGTGGCTTGAAATAAATCAGCATTTATGATGGCTCACGTGTCTGTGGTCAGCCGGTGGGTCAGCTGAGAACCAGCTGGTCTCGGATGGCCTCTCTCACATCTGGCCGTTGGATGGCTATTGGCTGAGCTGATGGAATTGCCTGGTCAGGTGCCTTTCGTCATCCAGCATTCCAGCCTGGTATAACAGGCTCAGTAATGGACCCCTCAGAGCTGTCCATGTCCTACTGCTCAGAACCCATGAATATATTATGTCGCATGGTAAAAGAGACCCTGCAAATGTGATTAAGTCTCTTGAGATGGGGAGATTATCCTGGATGATCTGGGTGGGCTCAGCGTATTCACAAGGGCTCTTAGAAGAGGGAGGAGGGAGGATCGGAGTCTAGAGAGAAGATGTAAGGATAAAAGCAGAGGGAAGATGCAACGTTGCTGGCTTTGAGATGGCGGAAAAAGGGTCCATGAGCCAGGAAATGTAGGTTGCCTCTAAAGTTGAAAGAAGCAAGGAATCAAGTTCTCCCCCAGTGCCTCCAGAAGGACCACAGTATTGCAGGCCCATTTTAGACTCTGACCTCCAGAACTGTGAGAGAATAAATATGTGCTTCTTTAAAACACTCAGTGGTTATCTGTTACAGCAGTGATAGCTGGGAAATGCATCTGGACTTAGCAGGAGCAGAGTTCCATGAGAGCACGTGGAGTGAGTCCAAGGCCCAAGATCGTCACTGGCATTTCTGCTGCATTCGATTGGGCAAAGAAGTCACAAGGCCAGCCCAGATGCAAGGGATGGAGGAATAGACCTCATCTCTTGGTGGTGGAAGGTGGAAGAAGCTGTGAAGTCATATTTCAAGGGAGAGGACACAGGAAGAGTAAATAATTATGGCCACTTTTTCTGCAGTCAGTCTACCCCCATGGCCTTTATGAAGGTCAGAGGACATTCAAAAGCAGTTTCTGACCTTGGTTTCTTTTTCATTTTCAGGATGCAGGGAGCATGGGTACCTGGACCTTAGGCACTGATATCTTCCTAAGTCTTTGGGAGACTTACTTGTCTCCAAGAAGCCCTGGATGGATGGACTTTATCCAGCATTTGGGAGTTTGCTGTTTGGTTGCTCTTATTTCAGTGGGCCTCCTGTCTGTGGCCTTCTGCTGGTTTCTATCATCAATCATGGCGGCTGCTGGCTCCTGGATTATCACATGTGTTCTGCTGTGTTGCTCCAAGCATGCACGATGTTTTATTCTTCTCGTCTTTCTCTCTTGTGGCCTGCGTGAAGGCAGGAACGCTTTGATTGCAGCTGGCACAGGGATCGTCATCTTGGGACACGTAGAAAATATTTTTCACAACTTTAAAGGTCTCCTAGATGGTATGACTTGCAACCTAAGGGCAAAGAGCTTTTCCATACATTTTCCACTTTTGAAAAAATATATTGAGGCAATTCAGTGGATTTATGGCCTTGCCACTCCACTAAGTGTATTTGATGACCTTGTTTCTTGGAACCAGACCCTGGCAGTCTCTCTTTTCAGTCCCAGCCACATCCTGGAGGCACAGCTAAATGACAGCAAAGGGGAAGTCCTGAGCATCTTGTATCAGATGGCAACCACAACAGAGGTGTTGTCCTCCCTGGGTCAGAAGCTACTTGCCTTTGCAGGGCTTTCGCTCGTCCTACTTGGCACTGGCCTCTTCATGAAGCGATATTTGGGCCCTTGTGGTTGGAAGTATGAAAACATCTATATCACCAGACAATTTGTTCAGTTTGATGAAAGGGAGCGACTTCAACAGAGGCCCTGTGTGCTCCCGCTGAATAAGGAGGAAAGGAGGAAGTATGTCATCATCCCGACTTTCTGGCCGGCTCCTAAAGAAAGGAAAAACCTGGGGCTGTTTTTCCTCCCCATACTTACCCATCTTGGCATCTGGGTGCTGTTTGCAGCTGTAGATTATCTGCTGTATCGGCTCATTTTCTCAGTGAGCAAACAGTTTCAAAGCTTGCCAGGGTTTGAGGTTCGCTTGAAGCTGCATGGAGAGGTAGGGACCCACAGGTACTTCTCATGGTGTATCCTGGCTATTTGCTGGTCTGTCTTGCAGAAGATCATGAACCTCCCAAGGCAGGGAAGTGGCTTATTCGCCTTTGCATCCTTGGTGCCTGGCATAGTGCTTGGCACATACAAGGAACCCAACAAATGCAGGTTAAATTGAAGTGAAGTCCCGATGTTAGGGTGTGATTCTGCATTAGTTCCCTGTGGCTGCTGTGACAAATGGCCAATAATTGAATGGCTCAAAATAACAGAAGTTTATTCTTGGATAGATCTGAGGGGAGAAGTCCGAAGCGAGTGTCGCTGGGCTAAAACTCAGGTGCTGTTGCTGCTGTTTGCGTCTTCCAGATTCTAGTGGCCGATGGCATCCCTTTGCCTGTGACCACATCACTCCCATCTCTGCTCTGTCATCGCATCACTTTCTTCTTTGCATGTGGAAAATCTCTCTCTGCCTCTGTCTTAAAGAATGTATATGATTGTATTAGGACTTTTCAGTATAATCCAGGGTAATTTCTCTATCTCAAGATCTTTGACTTAATAACATTTGCAAAGATCCTTTTTCCAAATAAAGTAACATTAACAGGTTCCAGGCACTAATACCTTGTATCTGTAGGGCATCCTCCAGCCTCCTACAGTCAACAAACACTCAAATGTGGAAATAAGTGTCTCTGAGGTTGAACATGAAGTGGATTCCCAAGCAGGACTATCTGGCGTGAACCTAAGAGACAGGGATTTAGGACCTGCCTTCTTCTCATCCTCGAGCTTGGGCAAGTAGACTTTGAGCACCTTCTCTGAGGGAGAACTTTGCTGTGCATCCTGAGCCCTTATCAAACACAGGAGGGTTCCCAAGCCATCGGCGCAATGTTTAAAAGGATGATTGTTGAAAAGGGCTCCTAAGTTGCCCAGTAAAATGGCTGATGCTGGTAGCTGGTAGCACCCACTTTTAAAAATGCTACACAGCTACACTTCGGTGTTTTGAGAGAGACTGGATTACTAGTTCTCAGCCTTAAATGTGTGTTAAGAATTTCCTGAGTTGGATATAGAGTTTCAGGCCTTGATTTACACAGATTTTGTTTTAACTGGGAGAGCATTTTAAATGAGCATGGCTGTGATTTCAAGGTAGGTGGTCCATAGACCACATTTTGAGAAACTCTAGCCTAGGTATTAGAAAGCAAGGACCCTCTAAACCAGAGGTCCTCAACCTTGGATACAGAGTTGCATCACTGTGGAGTTGAACTAACCAACTCAATACCTCTCTCCAGAATCCCCAGAGATTCTGTTTTAATTGAACTGGGGTGAGAGATTTTTAAAACCTCCCAGAGTAATTCTAACGTGCAGCCAAGATTGAGAACCCCTGTTCTAAACCCTTCACTCCAAGAACAAAGCCAGAAAGTTAACTCCTAATTGCCATCAGATGGATCTGTGAAAAATCTTCATTAGCCAGGACAGCATCTGTCTCTGAGCTGGTCCTTCCTGCATCTTGAGGGATCTGGCTTTCTCTTCTCTATTCTCCCTCTCCCTCCTCTTGGCAACTATGGACAAACAGAGAAGATGGTGGGGATGGGGCATCCCATCATTTATCATTTCTTTTCCATTTTCTCTGTGGATATTTGTGCTTATGTTGACATTTCAGATGATCTGGATATTGTGAGACACTTACCTTATTGTTTTTTAAACCCAGAAATTGCTAGGCTGAATGACATGGGACGTGTATGCACATGTGCAGGTGTGTATGTGCATGTGTGTGATGCATGCTGGGCTTAAGTACACTAGCCCAGGCTGGCAAAAATAATGCAGGTGAACCCCAAAACTGGGGCTTAGCCTAGGAGGGTTCTTGGCTTTGCTTGGGAAAGAATTCAAGAGTGAGCTGACAGTGAAAGCAAGCAAGTTTTTTAGAACAGAGTACAGCAAAATGGCTGCTCCACAGGCAGAGAAGGACTACCCCATAGGCAGAGTGGCCCAGACTAGCACTCCTGGATTGTTAGTCTGTTGTATTTATACCTAGTCTTAATCATATGCTAATTATGGAGTGAGTTATTCATCAGCTTTCTGGAAAAGCCATATAAGACAACTTCTGGGTTATTGCCATGGTATCATTTGTAAGCTGTCATGGTGCTGGTAGGAGTGCCTTATGCAAATATATTATAATTAGCATATAATGAGCAGCAAGGACAACTAGAGGTTTTTGTCATCACCATCTTGGTCCTAGATGATTTTGGCTGGTTTCTTTGTTATATTCTGTTTCTATCCACAGGGTCATGACAGAGGCTCAGTAAGCAAGTCCTGCTGATCTCCTGCCTCAAAAACGCCAACAGCTGTTTCTTTTTTTAAAAAATTATTATTTGTAATTTTTATGGTTATTTTTAATTGACACATAATCATTGTACACATTTATGGGGTATCCAGTACCTGTTTCCATGGGTCTGATTTGCCATACTGTTCCTCAAGCTGCCCTAGGCTGTGCCAGCTGCTGGGGAAATCACAGAGGAAAAATGGCCACAATGTTGCCTGCAAACCCTCCCGTGAAGCCCCGCTTGCCATTTCTCTCTTTCCCTCTCAGGGCCTCAAATCCCCCTGCTGCATCCACACTTTTCCTCCCCTTTCATCTGGCTCAGCAGATCTAGTCCCATGGCTCCTGCCCTCCTAAGCCTGGGCTGCTTCTCAGAGTTGATTATTCTGAGCTGTCTGCATCCCCTGAAGAATCCCGTTAATTACAAGTCACGCTGTTGCTCTAGCTATTTGGAGCGGTGGATAATGGAAGTAGTGTTTTAGCTGAAAGCCAAACAAGAATTTCAGACATGCTTGATCTTTAGGAGTGGCCAGGAAAAGGGCCTCGCTCCTTCCCTCCCATTCCCCTCCTGTGTTCTCCTTTCTTGGCTTCCCCTCTCAATTCTCCCTCTCTCTCCTACGTTTTTCTTCTCTCTCATTTACTTCTCTTTTAGCCAGTACCCATACTTGTGTTGTGAATTCTCACCATGTTAGATAGAGGGGGAAAAAAGCAAGTTCTGCCTTCCAAAAAAACCCAGCTTTCCAATGACAATGTCCTGACACCTTCTTCTTTGGGCACTGCTGATTCCTGGGGGTGCGAAGATGTCTAGGTTGTGAGGGCCTCCTGGAGGGGCTTATGTCCTGAGAGGGAGGTCACCGTGTACACACGTGAAACAGCAGGGTGGTGGGCACTGGAACAGATGTGAGTACGAGACTGCTGTGGGAGCGCTTCTCAAACTCTCTCCTGCTGTATCTGAGAGACTGTGCTGCCAAGAACCAGCTTCTGCATGACTGGCGATGCCCTACCCTTACGCCAGGGTGCCCTTGGGGGCTCCTGGTCTTTACCATTGCCTCACATTTGCCAAGGAAAAGTCACGCAGGAAGAGAAACACTGGCTCAAGGTGTTGCCAATTTCTTTCTCACTTTCGTATGATTTTAAATATATGTTTTAAATAAAGAAGATGGGAAATGACCCAAGTAGAGCTAGCTCTGTGGGTGGGCAGTGTAAATAAAAGTAGCCAGAGTTTCTACTTACTGAGCACCTACTATGTTCACTGCATTTGGCAGCATTAACTTTTCAGGACTGGCTGACACCAGAGCCTGCCCTCCATTCATTGCTTAGTGCTGTGCCAATAAATTGTTTATTTAAGAGAGGAACATATATATTAAAACATTGGGGTACCATTTAGTATATTGCTTGGCATTTTGAAAGAATTAATTTGTCTTCCACATTACCCTCAACCAACCCCATACAAAAGTGTCCACACAAACTTTCTGAAGCCCTGATTCCCAACTGCAAAATCCCCAGTTAAATTTCTAGACAAAATAACTTTGTCCCAGACCGAACACCCGCTGCTTTCTTATTGCAGGATTTCTCATCACTGACTCAATCGATGTGTTTGTTTCTTCAACAGTATTAAAAAGAGTGCATGTCTTTGCTCTGGGGACTGAAATCTTTCTATTTAATTGTAGGCAGACTATTTTTTTAATAAGAGAAAGGGAGAGGCAACACAAATGTTTTTCATTGCTTCGGCACAGTGCTGGGGAAATTATAGAGTTGACTTGACATTTGTGTAGAGGTCCCAGGTTTGGGATTTCCAGAGTCTTCACAGGCAGTGGGATAGATCCAAGGTGCCCAGTGTCCTCTGGGTGTGGTTGGGATCTTTTTGAGAAGTCATTTACCTTTTCCTGGCCCCAGGGCTCTGTGGCACTAGAGTGATAATAACTTACTAAGCACCCCAGTCTGTAAAGCTAATGTTCCTTCCCCAAGGTGTTTAATTTACACTGGGAGTAGTTTATTCATGGGCAGGATCTGGTCCATTAACTCCTGTTTTGCCAAATTAGAAAACAAATCCACTGAGAGATTAAATGATTTTCCCAGGTCAGAGAAAGAAAGAGCTGGATCAGCACACACTTCTCTCGTGGGTGGCTTGGCTGGGTGGCTCAATGTCATCTCCTGCCCTCTGTGTCAGTCTGCTGAGGACAACTGGCTTATGCTCTTGCCTTCAAAAAGGAAGGAATGTACCTCTCATGAGCATCCAATAGGGATGAGAAATTTTCCTATTTTTAGGACCTGCCCAAACATGATTTTAGAGTCTCCTTCAATAACGTGGGCTGGAGGGCCAGTGTATCAACCTAGAAGGGAATACAGTACACTAAATAAGAATAATCCCCCTAAGCTCCGGAAGGTAGATGTAGAACATAATTTAATGCCTCAACATCTTTGTGACCTTGTGGTCTGCTTAAGGGGTATTGGGAGGATATGATGGGGTCCTAACGGGCTATGTTCTAAAGCGATCTTCTCCCTGAGTTTAGCTGACTCCCCGCTCTTTCTTTTGTCCCATATGTCCTAACATGTAGAAACAAATATTCCATGAAAATGAGTTATGTGATCAAATTTGTTAGGAAAACTGCTGGCTAAAGTTAAAAGATTCCTCTGCCTACTTCTCAGAGCCTTCAACAGTCTAATGGGCATTGTGATTTTCAAAAGAAGGGATAGAGTGAAAAAATGTATTTAATACACTTCTCTCAAGGGAATCTTTACTGTATTTCTACAAACCCACTTCAGAAAACACTGAAATAGTTACAAATAAGACGCATCTCTTCTCCTTTGCTCCAATCATAACACACAAAGGAATATGTGATAGTTCCTTTGGCC
Organism: Theropithecus gelada; assembly: GCF_003255815.1. Lineage (NCBI taxonomy): Eukaryota > Metazoa > Chordata > Mammalia > Primates > Cercopithecidae > Theropithecus > Theropithecus gelada. The sequence goes on from NC_037676.1 coordinate 106,604,192, forward strand.
AAAGCTCCCTGCATGTTTGAAGATAGTGCCGTGTGCTGCAGGGAAGCACTGAGAAAGACAAGGACTGAGTACAAAAGTGGCATGCATCATGATTATTTTATTCTTTCATTTTAGAAACAAGGAACTCAAGATATTTTCCATGATTCTTCCTTTAATATATCTGTGTTTGAACCCAACTGTATCCCGAAACCAAAATTTCTTCTATCTGAGACCTGGATTCCTCTCAGTGTCATTCTTGTGATATTAGTGATGCTGGGACTGTTGTCCTCTATCCTTATGCAACTTAAAATCCTGGTGTCAGCATCCTTCTACCCCAGCATGGAGAGGAAGCGCATCCAATACCTGCATGCAAAGCTGCTTAAAAAAAGATCAAAGCAGCCGCTGGGAGAAGTCAAAAAACGGCTGAGTCTTTATCTTACAAAGGTAAGGCCAAGATGGTGGTGTAACCTCCAATTGAGGAAGTGTTGAGTTTGAGAGGGAAATGGGAAAGGGGACTTCGAAGCACTTAATGCTTCAGCTTCACATCAGGGCTTGTGTCCCAGCAGTAGATAGGACACTGGGGGAAAATGAACAAACATATGTGGCTAGGGCTCTTACTTCTGTGATTTGAATGCTGATCCAAAGGATACTACAAGATATTCTTAATATATTCGTTTCAAGTAAGTATGTTCAGTCATTGTAGAGCGGCGACTGGAGAGGTCCTTAGTGTTGACTATTAAAGGGCAAAGCACAATAAGATATGCTTTCCTAGGTAAAGAAAAAACAGACAGGGAAATGTCTACTATAGCTTTGTAAATGCCAAAGAATTTGTTCATTTTCCAGTGTATGTGTATGTGTGTATAGAGAGAGGATAGATAAAAATATAATAATATATATACAAATATATAAATAAAAGCATAATGACTCATGCATCTATAAAATGGACATATATCAAAAATTTTATGTAATTTAATACATATGTATTAATGAGGGAATGGTAAGAAAAATTACAACCAAAGAATAATTCAAAGAACACACAGATATATATAGGCCATCAGGAATACCCAACGAATTTGCTTAATAGATGCAAAAACTGTCTTTTTCTTTAAGGGTGGATGGGAGGGGTCAGTTGTACTCTACTGGGTGGAGTTCATATGCAGGTCATGGACAAGAATCACTCACATTGTTTCTATCAGCCATCTGCAACTTACAGAGTTGGGAAATAGCCCATAGACAATGGAAGACCAACATAACCCACAAAAATAAGCTTATTTCAGTCTTTTGCTGTTTTCCCCAACATCTTTAACCCTACAATGAAAAATTTAAGTCAGAGGCATTTTAAATGACTCCAACTCCAATGCCCATTTATCCACTTTTCTGTCTCTTCAGATTCATTTCTGGCTTCCAGTCCTGAAAATGATTAGGAAGAAGCAAATGGACATGGCAAGTGCAGACAAGCCATGAGAGACCCTGGGTACTCCTCAGCCACATCGCACCAGCGGTTCTCCTCCGGTCTATGATGGCAGTCACTATTCATGCTGGATAATACAGAACTATATGATGCAGTCCTCTCAGGAGTCTGAGTTTACAGAGCCACCTTGCAGCACGTGGTTATGCCTCAAAGCCAAAGAGCTGCCAGGTAAATGGTTATGTGATCTGTCTTCCAAACAAACCACATGATCTCGCCTGTGTCACAATGTAATAGGACTCTAGCTGGGTCCCTGGTGATGAGTTTCAGCATAGAATAATGTTCAAAGAAAATAAACCAAAAACAGTTGAAATCTCTACGACAGCCTCACAAGCAAATGCCAAGGGGAACATACATGTAAAAAGCCAGTAAACGATCTTCAAACTCTTCTGTCCTTAATGTCTTGCATGTCTATTGCCCCCACAATGGTCTCTTTCCTCCCTGCCCTCTTATTAAAGAACTCTTTCTGAAACCCATTCCTAACAGCTCCTAGTTTCTTCTTACCACCACCTGCACTTCTGCCCTCTACCCGCCTCTATTTTGTTTTCTCCTCTTTTAGCAAATCCCCTGGCTGATATTTATGACAGGGTGGCCTACGTACCATGTGCATTAAAATTTCATACAATTCTTGTTAAAGTATACATTTGGGCCCCTTTTTGTCTTTAACTACACTCCAAATCACTTTTATTTTTATTATTTTATTTTTTATTTTTTTGGAGATGGAGTCTCACTCTGTCGCCCAGGCTGGAGTGCAATGGTGCTATCTCGGCTCACTGCAATCTTTGCCTCTCAGGTCCAAGCAATTCTCCTGCCTTAGCCTCCCAAGTAGCTGAGATTACAGGCGCCTGCCACCAAGCCCAGCTTATATATATATATATATATGTATATTTGTATATTTGTATTTAGTAGAGACGGGGTTTCACCATGTTGGCCAGGTTGGTCTTAAACTCCTGATCTCAGGTGATTCACCTACCTTGACCTCCCAAAGTGCTGGGATTACAGGGGTAAGCCACCATGCCCAGCCCCCATATCACTTTTAACGAGTCACAGGACACACTGTCTTTTTCTGTTAGGCACGTTTGCCCTCAGTCTGAAGTGCTCTTCCCTGTTGGAAGGACAGACTGGAAAGCAGTGCTGTTGGAAGGACAGACTGGAAAGCAGTGCTGTCACCAAAGGTAATTTTGATCTTGAAAACAGGATTTAGACTCACTCATTAGGGTCCATCTCACTTGGATGGGAAATGCTTATTTAATTGCAGCTTACCCACTTTGATTTAAATGAATGTTAAGTTTCTTGAGACATCCATTGTGAAATGTGCTGTTAATCTTATAGAGGCAGAAAGGTACTGCCCAAGGCAATTTCATAGAGCACCCTTTTTTCACCTCTAATTGTAATGGCCTATAAAAGTATATTGCATTATCGCCTAAGTCACCATTTCTCATCTCACAAATCTCAGTCCGGTTCTATATTTTGTTAGGGGCTATCAAGTGTCTTTCTGATGTGCTTAATAACTCTGTTGTCAGTTGAGTTTCTCTTTGATAGTAAGACACGGTAATTCTAAACACCTTCATGAGAACAGGTCTCTTTTATTGTTCTACTTGGGATAAAAAATGTTATCTTTCCTCTTCTGAGATTTTGTATCTACTACTTTGTCTTTTGGGACCTAATCAATCATAATTGTAATATGGGATATGTTGAAGTCCTCACATGTTACATATTTTTGTCTTAATTCACTTAAGAGAAAGAAGTACACATCTCACCCTAAGAAAGTAAGAACTAGCGTTCTCATCCAAACTCAATAATAGTGATTCCCAAAAAGTAGTAAAGACTACTAAAGTCAATTGTTGAGATTATAGTATGGAAGAGAGGAACTGGATGAAAAAATGAGTGTGGGTTGAATGTAGTTATATGTCTATATTTAAAAGTCTATATTATATTAGGCTAATAAAACCCCCACACAGTGGGGAGGAAAAATTCAAATTAACAGGTGGCTGAGGCTTTTCCAAGCTTTCCCAGTTCAAAACCCATTTTGGTTTCAATCCATCATGATTACAGTGACATTGTTAAAAGCAGGAAAGAAAAGGAGGTAAGTAATTAGGTAGTGGGGACAATTTATGACCTTTTATTATCTCAATTCTGAGTGTCCATGAACTTTACTTTTGTACTCAGGGAGCAAAAGAAATCAGAATTGAATTTGTCATTGGAGCACTCTGTCAAATGCAAATAGAAAACAAAAAAGGCAATGACAGAAATGAAAGCGTAACAAGCCACAGTCACTGCAATTAAGGCAGAAGGTGTTTGCACCACTTTACTGGATGCTGAGGAAGTACATTGTGGTGAAGGAAGTGCCCCAACCACTGCACTCGGCCTCATTCGACAAAGACAGAGAAGAGCATGCACACTGACCAAAGCGTGGGGCTCAGGTGGTGGACAGGTTTAGAGGGCATAGAGGAGGACCAGGAAAGACTGAGACAAAGACGCAGGCCTTGCCTGCTCACTCATTCTGTAGGGTTATGGTTACCAAAGCTGGCTGATCATCAGAACCATCTCCAGAGGTTAAACAAATAAAATAAAATTACAGACGCCCAAACCTAAACTCAGATATACTGACTTAGTTAGGTGCAGGGAGGGTCCTGGAAGTGTGTACCCTAAGGAACTTCATGGGTGATGCAGATGATTAGGTCTGTTTGTTAACCACTGGTTTAGAGAATTGTGGCAAGCCTTGGAGAGCAGGGATTGCTGATTAAATAAAAACACATTACATGGTATCTATGTAATTATCTGTGTGAACATGCATACAGGACTTTGATTCTACCTGTTGCTGAGCCATTCAGTTTCTTTGATTCTACCTGTTACTGAGCCATTCAGTTTCTTCAATAATGCCAAATGCAAATTTCTTGTCAAGAAATGTATTGTTCTCATCATCTGCAGTCCAACTCACTTACTTGTATAAACAAGCACCCAAACAAAAACAAAACCCATGACAACACCATGAATTATACAATTTTAACCTATAGTTACTTGCTTTTTAAATATGATTTGGTACCAAATACTATTTTTTAATTAAACGATTTCAATTTGGAGGATAGTGTAACACTTTTTTAAGAAAATGAAAAGTCACCTTGACTACAACAACCACATGATGTAATTGAAAGAATTATAGAATCTTAGAATGGAGAAGGCTGGATTCAAATCCTCATTCTGCTAATTATTAGTGACATAAACTTAGCAACTTAACTCTTATCTCTCTGAGCCTGTTTTCTTATGTACAGATTGGGGCTGAAAAATATGAGTCTCCCAGCATCTTTTTGAGAACTAAATGAGATGACATATATAAAGCCTCTAGAATACTTCCTGTCTCAGATAAATAAATGTTAGCAATGTTAGCTCTTTTCTTCCTCTTTCTTCTTTCCCATAATTCCCTGCCCAACTCCACTTTCTTCAACTTTTGACAATAGGGTCTGATGCAAAAAGAGTGGAAACAAACAAAAAAAAGAGAATTTCAGTCAAACTTGATATACAACAAAGGTCGGCAAACTTTTTCTGTGAAGGATCAGACATCAGAGCAACTCTGATGCAACTACTCAATTCTGCCATTGTAGCAAGAAAGCAACCATAGACAGTAAGTAGACAAATGAGCATGGCTGTGTTCCAATACAACTTTATTTGCACAAACAAGTGGCAAGCTGGACATGACCTGTGGCTGTTTGCCAACACCTGATAATACAGAAAGGTTTTTTAGAAATACATGAGTTGGTGCAGGACATGATGCAATGGGGACTCAAAGTCAGAAAAAACAAGGTTTGAGATCCCTCTTCACCACCAGCTAGCTGGATGACTTTGCAAGTCACATCACCTCTCTAAGCTCAATTTTCTCATCTATAAAGATCAAGGAGTTTAGCTAAAGAGTCTCTGAAATCTCTGCTATCTCTTTAAGCCTATGATTCTTCGGGAGACAGCAGTGTCCTGGAGAGAATCACCAATGGACTGTAACTCAAGTTTCAGCATTTGATGTGTTTGTTCTTTCACAGTTGATCAATGAATCATAAAGAACAACAGAAGCGCTCCACTCCTAAGTATGATTTATTTGATGAAAAAGGGAAAAAATAACATTTGGTCAAAATAAATGTTATTTTCTCCACAGACACAAAGAAGCAATCAGAATGGTTATTCAATTCTAAATGTCATGTGTAATTTCATATGGCTTAAAGTCAGATTGCCATGTCAGTGGCTGAAGACCTGCTAATTGAAAGTCTTGCTTTTTTCTTTTTTTTTTTTTTTTTTTTTTTTTTGAGACGGAGTCTAGCTCTGTCGCCCAGGCTGGAGTGCAGTGGCCAGATCTCAGCTCACTGCAAGCTCCGCCTCCCAGGTTTACACCATTCTCCTGGCTCAGCCTCCCGAGTAGCTGGGACTACAGGCGCCTGCCACCTCGCCCGGCTAGTTTTTTGTATTTTTTAGTAGAGACGGGGTTTCACCGTGTTAACCAGGATGGTCTCGATCTCCTGACCTTGTGATCCGCCCGTCTCGGCCTCCCAAAATGCTGGGATTACAGGCTTGAGCCACCGCGCCCGGCCGTATTTTCTAAGTGAGCAGTACTCTCACTCTAAATGTGATATATTAATCAGGGAGTAAAAAAAATCAATCAAAATTGTTTTTCCAAAGGAAACCATTGTGGAAGTATGTTTGTACTGAAACAGTAAGTGTGCTATGTCCTGCAAGAGGAAATGTTAGTATGTACTAGAAAATAAATAGTAAGTTGTTTAAAAACACGTGATGAAAGAAAAGATACTGAATTAAAAATTGGTCTCTAATTCTGGTACTGCTACCAAGTAGCTTAGCCAAAGCACTTGTCTCTCGACTCAATTCAGTTATTCATAGAAAATATCATAATAGTTATTAGTTAGTAAGCCCTTACTAGGCGCCAGACACTGTTTTTAGTGAATTATTTCATTTAATCCTCACCCAAACCCCATGAGAGAGGATCTGCTGCTATTGCTGTTTTGTAGATGAGAAAACTGAGGCACAAAGAGGCTAACTTGTCCACAAGTTACCTATAAAGCATTGAGAAACCTCTGTTGTCATTCCTGATTCCTTTCTCCAATAAAAAGCCTATTGCTAGTGCAGGGATATCTATACAACTAGAAAATTGTTTTCCTGAAAAATCAGCATAATTCTAAACAGTCCTCACTGTTCTTTAGAGTGCAAAAAGTCACGGAATCATTAATTCGGCTTACACAAATGAATGATTTCTCTGTCTGCATTCTTCAACCATGAAATCCTAGACAACTTCCAGAAAGCTGTGGCCCGGAACACCCCGATCCCACTCAGAACACTATTTATAAGAATGCCCCGTATGCAGTAGTCTTTACAGTTTTTCTTTTTCTCAAATGTTCTCTAGCCTATGTAGATGACATTTATGCAATTCAGAGAAAGATGCCTCAACAGGATTAGTCAGCAGCAAAGTCCTCTGACGCAGCTTCTGTGATCTAGTTAAAAATAGGAAAGAGGATGTTTTGCATAAGTCATCAGCATTGTGCGGTATTGGAGAACTGACCACTGTTTTGGTTCCCACATCCTGTTACTTTATCTAAAAACAGATGAAAACCCTGTCCCTGAATTCTTGGACAAGACCTTTTGCTTCTGTGACCTCAGGGCTCAGGTTCTTCTTGTTCTGGGCTCCTTTGGTCACTTCCCTTCACCCCCTGCCATTTACAATCCCAACTGTCAGTCTTGGGCTCAGGGCCTCTGCTTTCCTTCTGCCCTCCCAGGGATTGCAAACCAAGGGCTAGAGGGGTCAGGTAGATAATATGAAGCCAACCAGGTAGATGAGGGTAAATTAGATGACGCCCTTTCTTGAAAGGAGGGCGTCTCTTTACTAAACCTCTGACAGATCGACTGGCTTTTCCCAGAGCAGGCAAAAATCCAGATTGATAGAGAAACTTGCCTAATCTTGAAATGTTAGAAATAAATTAGAATATTAATTTAAAAAATAAAGTGGGGGTCAAATCATAAGCTTTTCAGTTTGTAACCTCTGCCCCATACCCTCTCCTATGAGGAAGTTTTGTGTTACCAGCTATAGAATGAAATTCTACAAAATCTAGATAAACCCTCCCACTTTTTCCAGTTCTTGATTTCTAATTTGGAAAGGGTATGGGATGATGATAGGAGTCCTGGATTCTGATTTTGGCTCTGCCCTTTGCTAACTATGGAACTTTGGATGAGTTGGCTTCACCTTTCTGGGACTCAGTCTCCTCATCTTTAAAATGGGCAATTAGAGGCAATGAGCTTGAGAGCTCTATCAAGCTCTATTAGCCAATGAGTCTGATAGATCTTCATTCTCGTCTCCCCTTCCTTGCCCTTCCTGATCTCAAGTACCAATTCCCCACCACAGTGAGTGACCCGAATATTTTCCTGATTTTCTCAGTTTAGAAGTCAGCTTTATTTGTAACTCTCTTGCTGTCTAACACCCAACCAGTTCTGTTGCTGCAGCATCCCTTAACCCTCCTCTCCACCCCACAATGTTGGCTGTCACCATCATGTCCTCAACAAATCACTACATTTGCTTTCGTCTCTACTCCAGCTTCTCCATCGCCCCTCAGTTTTGCAGTCCCTTCTCCAGAAATGAAACAAAAACTAATTTAAAAGCACTTGGTTCAGAGCTTTTCCCTGGAAGAGAATGTACGTGGAAATTTACAATCCCCATTTCTTATCACAGCCAATCCCCAAATTGCCGCTGCCCTTGAAGGTTAATGGGCATCTTTAAGTCACAAGCTGGGCATGAGGGGGAGGTGCTCTCAAGTGGTCCCTCATTAGGAAATCAAACATTCATACCCCAGGAGGAGCTATAAATATTTAGACACTATCTCAAATATAAGTCTCTAATGCATTATGGACAACAATGTTACCAAATGCCTGGAAAGGAAGAACTCTCTAGTACATTTTTTTCCTCACAAAAGTAGAGAAAGTTTCTCTCTCTTAAAAGTAGAGAAACTGTTATCGCCCAAAAAACAAATTCCTATTTATCACTGGCAGGGCTGAACCTTGAAGGCAGGAAGATTCTGGAGAATTCAAACCGCTCCCCTTTATCTTGTTTTTCAGCTGGTGAATGTATTCAAGCCGAATTCAATCTGTCAGCAGTATCACGCTCCCTCCAAAATCTCCAGTGAAGAATCTTCCCTGTCTTTTCTGTCTTCTGTGGTTGCTCACACTCCCCAGCATTCCCTGGTTTATGGCATCATAAACCAATTTCTGCTTCTGTCTTCACATGACTGTCTTCTTTCTGTGTCCAACATTCTCCCTTCCTATAAGAACAGAGTTATTGAATTACAGTCCACCATCATCCAGTATGACCTCATTTTAATTTTATTACATCCACAAAAACTCTATTTCCAAATAAGATTATATTTATAGGTACCAGGAGTTAGAGCTTTGTATTATTCCTTTTTCACACTGCTATAGACATACTCGAGACTGGGTAATTTATAAAGAAAAAGAGGTTTAATAGACTCACTGTTCCATGTGGCTGGGGAGGCCTCACAATCACGGAGGAAGGCAAAAGGCACATCTTACATGGCAGCAGACAAGAGAGAATGAGAGCCAAGTGAAAGGGGTTTTCCCTTATAAAACCATCAAATCTCGTGAGACTTACTTCCACGAGAACAGTATGGGGGAAGCTGCCCCCGTGATTCAATTATCTCCCACCAGGTCCCTCCCACAACACATGGGGATAATGGGAGCTACAATCTGAGATAAGATTTGGGTGGGGACACAGCCAAACCATATCAGGCTTGAACATATCTCTTGGGGAGGACACAATTCAACCTGGTACAGTGAACAACCAGCAAAGAATTTCCCCTTCAAGAATCACGCTATGTGCATTATGCAGAATCAACTCTTTAGAACATAACATTTACGAGTCGGTCATAGCACAGCTGCACAGTTAGAATGAACTTTCTATATTTTTGAGTGTACCTCAGCTCTCAATGCAGACAAAAAAGAGTAGGAGAAATCAACACTGGGTTTTTGATACAGTCAGAGGGAAGTTGTTCTAAGGAATTTGGGATTATATCTTACCCACAATAAATGGTTTGCTACTTAGAGAGAGGCTCATTGAGCATTCAGGAAAGGACCTACATTTGCTTGAGATGATGTTCAGGACCTAGACAGAAGACCTCAGCAATACATTGAACTGAGCCATCAGAGGCCATATAGAGAGAGATACCAAATGTGGGAATCAATACAGGGTTTTATGGGAAGGCAGAGAATGGTGGTTAAGGACCTTAAGTAAGGAATAGGTTCAGCTGCTGCACGAAGGTAATGCCTATCCACACCAGCTGTGAGTAGTATACGTGTGGCAGACAGTTTTGCTAGAAGAGGCGAAAATTCACCTTGAAAAGAAAAGGTGAGGTGATCCTCAACCAGTATTAGTGGACCCCATCTGAGTATTTCTTAAAAGTCTTACATGTTTTAGCCTGGGAGCGGTGTCTCACGCCTGTAATCCCAATACTTATAGAGGCCAAGATGAGAGGATTGCTTGAGTTCAGGAGTTCAAGACCAACCTGGGCGACATAATGAAACCTCATCTTTACAAAAACTACAAGACGTAACAAAATTTGCCAGGTGTGGTGGCACATGCCTGTATTTCTGGCTACTTGGGAGGCTCAGATGGGAGGATCACTTGAGTCCGGCAGGTTGAGGCTGCAGTGAGCCAATATTGTGCCACTGCACCACAGGCTGGGAGACAGAGCAAGACCCTGTCTCAAAAAACAAAAACAAAACGAAGTATTACAAGTTTACAAGTTTACAGTTGAAGAAGAGACTATGGTAAAAAAAAAAAAAATCTATATATCTATATATCTATCTATATATATACACACACACACTATATGAATAGAGAATGGCTCAGCACGATCCATCCTCATTAAAGGTATGCAAACCATGTTAGGGCCTTGGAAAACACAAATAGACCAGTCTAATAAAAATGGCATGGTAAAACAAAATTAAGTGTTCACTGTGACTCTTGTTCCCATATTTGCTTGCGATGATGTTCAGGTCTTCTTCAGTCTTGACGGTGAGCCTACCAGCAGCCAGATGATGGCAGTGACCAGGAGGTGACAGAGTCTACTGAGATGGGTGAAAGTTTGAGAGCCAGACATTATTTTTGGAACCAAACGCTTCTCCCAGAGACTCTTTTCAGGGCTGGCTTTCAATATGTGAGAAGAAAACAGTTTTGAAACGAGTCAATGAAAATGGCTGACAAGAATTATTTCTTGGCGAGGAAGTCGTGAAGAAATTTTATATTTCTAGTTTAAAATGCGTTTAAATGCATTTTCAAAGTTAATTTCTGAGACGACAATGTTCCCTTAATTTAAGAGATTCTGTATCAAGAGTAGATGTAAATACGGCTGGGAATTGCCATGGTTAGAAATCTGAATAAAGTACAGCAGTGCCTGGGAACTAGAGGCCAATTGAGAACAGCATAATGTAGAAGTGAGTTGCCAAGGGAACAAGCCTCCAAGTGAGACACGACCATCCTGCGGGCGGACACCATATAGAGAGATGGGAGGGGGACCAAGAACGTGCTAGGCGGCCAAGAGTCTTCAGGAGGGACAATGAGACAGCCTTCCCATTAGCTATCTGCCACCAGAAGGAAAGCCAACAGCTTCCAAAGCCACCAAAAAGGGGAATACAATTCAGGGCTTCTTGAGTATTTTCAATCTGACCATATTCATTTTGTCATTCAAGTGTTGGGTTACTCCAAAGAACACTGACCGAGTGCCTTCTGTATGCCAGGCCAGGCATAGAGACTAAGGAGGCACAGTAGCTCTCTGTCTCTGGTTGCGCTCTGGAAGAGCAAGACCTAAACACAGCCACTGGCTCACTCCTGGGAATTGGGCCTCCTTTTGCCCTGCAGCTCTGGTCCTCTTGCAGTGGGCCAGCCAGGTCGCCTTCCTGGCTGAGGGACACCCTGACCACTGTGCCCAGGATTCCAGCTCCTTCAGAACTGATCTTCTTGGCCTCCACGTCATCCCCATGGCAGGTCCAGCACCTGTGATCAGCCTCCCCTGTGCTCCACTGACCTCCTCCCACGCTTCCTGCTGGGCTTTCTCAGAACTTGCCTGGAATGTCCACTTCATTTCACCATCCTGGTCTTCCCAACTCTGTGTGCCTTCCCCATCCGTTCTCATGCTCAGTCCCAGCCTTGACTTTGGCATTCTGCTCCTGGCTCTGGCTTTTGCATGTGACCTTCAATAGGGATGGGATAGTGACTCACAGAAAATGCTCAAATCAAAGTTGTTACCCTAACCCGTTCCTCTGCACATCAGTGAACATAACCTCCAGCTTCCTCCCGTGGGACCGGGCAACACCTCCTCCTGCTCAGTCGCCAACGATAAGCTTCCTGTTCAGGTCCTCGTTATTTTCTTCATTCCTTAGCACCCTCTCCTCAACAGTGGCCTTCTGTTATTACTGTGAGCTCACCAATCTATTTTTAAACTTCCCGTTGCCTTTACAATCTCGTTCATGCTGCATCTTCTTTCACTACAAACCAACTTTCCTTCCAGAGCAACCGACACTGAGCAAGACGTTCGTATTGTGATCACACTGCACTCGGATTGCTTTATTGTTCACAAACTTCCTCTCTTATAGTCCTTTAACAATGCGGTAAAGTAACCAAGGCAGGTATTTTCACCTCCAATTCACGAATCAGGAAGTGAGGTTCAGAAAGGTTAAGTGACTTTGTCCAGGTCACACGCTGAGAAGTGATGAACCCCGTCTTCTCGTTCTAAGTGGGCTCCTTGTCCCTGTCACGTGTCATGTGGCACTTGAGGCTCTGCCTGTTGTGGCACTGAGTCTGTGCCCACACCATGCCCCACTCCTGTTCTAAGACTTCTTCCTTCTTGGTATGAAGCCAGCATCCTCCAAAGAATTTCAATAAACAGAAACACCAACTCATGCCTGCATTTTCCTATTTCCCATTAGACCCAGTGGCATAACCGCATTGTCTAAGGCCCTCCAGCTAAGCTGCAGGATGCTCCATTTTTTCCTTTTTGCCTACAAGCGAAACAACGAGAAAATCCTGGGAGGCTCTCCCTGTCTCAGGAGCTCCCTTGAAATCCCAGCAGGGATGCCCTCTCTCACCACTCCTATTCAACATAGTGTTGGAAGTTCTGGCTAGGGCAATCAGGCAAGAGAAAGAAATCAAGGGTATTCAGTTAGGAAAAGAAGAAGTCAAATTGTCCCTCTTTGCAGATGACATGATTGTATATTTAGAAAACCCCATTGTCTCAGCCCAAAATCTCCTTAAGCTGATAAGCAACTTCAGCAAAGTCTCAGGATACAAAATTAATGTGCAAAAATCACAAGCATTCTTATACACTAGTAACAGACAAACAGAGAGCCAAATCATGAATGAACTTCCATTCACAATCGCTTCAAAGAGAATCAAATACCTAGGAATCCAACTTACAAGGGATGTAAAGGACCTCTTCAAGGAGAACTACAAACCACTGCTCAGTGAAATAAAAGAGGACACAAACAAATGGAAGAACATACCATGCTCATGGATAGGAAGAATCAATATCGTGAAAATGGCCATACTGCCCAAGGTAATTTATAGATTCAATGCCATCCCCATCAAGCTACCAATGAGTTTCTTCACAGAATTGGAAAAAACTGCTTTAAAGTTCATATGGAACCAAAAAAGAGCCCGCATCTCCAAGACAATCCTAAGTCAAAAGAACAAAGCTGGAGGCATCACGCTACCTGACTTCAAACTATACTACAAGGCTACAGTAACCAAAACAGCATGGTACTGGTACCAAAACAGAGATATAGACCAATGGAACAGAACAGAGTCCTCAGAAATAATACCACACATCTACAGCCATCTGATCTTTGACAAACCTGAGAGAAACAAGAAATGGGGAAAGGATTCCCTATTTAATAAATGGTGCTGGGAAAATTGGCTAGCCATAAGTAGAAAGCTGAAACTGGATCCTTTCCTTACTCCTTATACGAAAATTAATTCAAGATGGATTAGAGACTTAAATGTTAGACCTAATACCATAAAAATCCTAGAGGAAAATCTAGGTAGTACCATTCAGGACATAGGCATGGGCAAAGACTTCATGTCTAAAACACCAAAAGCAACGGCAGCAAAAGCCAAAATTGACAAATGGGATCTCATTAAACTAAAGAGCTTCTGCACAGCAAAAGAAACTACCATCAGAGTGAACAGGCAACCTACAGAATGGGAGAAAATTTTTGCAATCTACTCATCTGACAAAGGGCTAATATCCAGAACCTACAAAGAACTCCAACAAATTTACAAGAAAAAAACAAACAACCCCATCAAAAAGTGGGCAAAGGATATGAATAGACATTTCTCAAAAGAAGACATTCATACAGCCAACAGACACATGAAAAAATGCTCATCATCACTGGCCATCAGAGAAATGCAAATCAAAACCACAATGAGATACCATCTCACACCAGTTAGAATGGCGATCATTCAAAAGTCAGGAAACAACAGGTGCTGGAGAGGATGTGGAGAAATAGGAACACTTTTACACTGTTGGTGGGATTGTAAACTAGTTCAACCATTATGGAAAACAGTATGGCGATTCCTCAAGGATCTAGAACTAGATGTACCATATGACCCAGCCATCCCATTACTGGGTATATACCCAAAGGATTATAAATTATGCTGCTATAAAGACACATGCACACGTATGTTTATTGCAGCACTATTCACAATAGCAAAGACTTGGAATCAACCCAAATGTCCATCAGTGACAGATTGGATTAAGAAAATGTGGCATATATACACCATGGAATACTATGCAGCCATAAAAAAGGATGAGTTTGTGTCCTTTGTAGGGACATGGATGCAGCTGGAATCCATCATTCTTAGCAAACTATCACAAGAACAGAAAACCAAACACCGCATGTTCTCACTCATAGGTGGGAACTGAACAATGAGATCACTTGGACTCGGGAAGGGGAACATCACACACCGGGGCCTATCATGGGGAGGGGGGCGGGGGGAGGGATTGCATTGGGAGTTATACCTGATGTAAATGACGAGTTGATGGGTGCAGCACACCAACAAGGCACAAGTATACATATGTAACAAACCTGCACGTTATGCACATGTACCCTACAACTTACAGTATAATAATAATAAATAAATTAAAAAAAAAAAAAAGAAATCCCAGCCCTGCCTGCCTAGCATTCCTGCCTGCACTCCGAGAAGCCTCTCCCTGGCAAGTTTTTATTAGAAGCGCCCCGAGGGCTGTGTCCACATTTCCTTAATGTTCTGGAAACCTCTTCCCCTCTCCGCAGACCTGTGCAGGGCGGTACATATTGATTGGTGCGGGCGTGCTTGTTCTTTTGGGAAGGAGAAAGCAAGCTTCTTGCAACAAGAAATCCCAAGACAAGATAATTATTTACAGTGACAGTGGCCCCAAAGTGTAAAGCGACTCAGAGGATTGTAAACCACTTAAGAAAAGGAAACAAAGGTTGGGGAGGCGGTGGCGGGGAGAGAGTAAACAACTCCCAGGGCCCCTGTCTGCAGCGCCCAGGGGAGGGGAGAGGCCGGGAGCCGCCTCCGGGGGTCTCGCGGGGCCGCCCCTGGGACAGCTGAGCCAGAGACAGGCCCTGCCGGAGCCTCTCTGGGTAAGGAACAGGACCAGAGCGCGCTCGGTGTAAGGGAAGCTTGCGCTCCTTCAGCCCCTTTCCAGGGCCTGCGCTGATTCATGGAAACGGCGCTCACCAGAGCCTCCGCAGTTGCTGTCTTTACCAGCTGACGCCCCGTCCAGCTCTGCGCGGGTCGCGTTGCTTGCAGTCTCATCCTCTCCTCGCCCACACACTTCTGACGACGCTCCTGGTTTCGGCCCTCCGGCCGAATAAACCCCTTCCTTGTGTAACTCGGTGTCTGAGGAGTTTTGTCTGCCACTCGTCCTGCTACAGGCAGAGGATGGAAGTAGATGACCTCAGAGGCAGTAAGGATGGAACACACAGGGTGCCTTGCCAGGCATAGAGAGGAGACTCCTTGAATTAAGGAATTGCTTTGATCCTGAAGTGCTCAGTTATAGAACTTAGGAAGACAAAGCTGTTTCCTAATACAGTTCTGGTTCTCGCAGTAGACAACTGCTGATTTCCAATGTGACTTTTTCACAGACCCTCCCTGATCATCTGGAAGGACTCGGTTCTTTACCTCTGGGAAGAAGACTGCGGGATATCGCAGGTGGGCTCCTGAAACCTTTTACTGCCATTCGGAGACATTTGCCTTTCAACTCCCTTCTCTCCAACTTTCCTTTAAACTTTTTAACCACCTAAACTCCCAAATCCCTCATTTATATTCACCAATTTATTTTAAAATGGTTATGTGAAGCCTACTTCCTTTTTCCAGTTTTTTAAAAATTGTGGTAAAATACATACAAATTTTACTATTGTAACCGCGATAGTTTTAGAATGTACATGTCAGTGGCTTTTAGTACATTCACTGTATTATACAATCGTTGCTACTCTATAATTTCAGAATATCTCTGTCAACCCCAGAAGAAATCCTGGCCCATTGAGCAGTCACTCCCCATGTCTCCCTTCCTTTGGCCCCTGGAAACCACTAATCTGCTTTCTTTCTCCATGTATTTGCCTGTTTTGGATGTTTCATGTAAATGAACTCATGTATGTGGCCTTTAGTGTCTGGCTTCATTTACTTAGCGTAATGTTTTCAAGGCTCTTCCATGTTGTAGCACGCATCAGTACTTCATTCCTTATTTAATAGCTGAATAATATTTCACTGCATGGATATACCACATTTTGTTTATCTAGCTGACAATAGATGGACAGTTTTTGTTGTCTCCGCATTTTGGCTATTATGGATAATGTTATCAACATTCGTGTATGGATGTTTGTTAGAATGCCTGTTTTCAGTTCTTTTGGGAATGTCCCTAGGACTGGAATTGCTGGGTCACGTGGTAGTTCTGTTACGCTGATGGAGGAACCACCCAACTAACTTCCACTGCTGTGCCTATTCTTTGTCTGGCATCACCTCAGGCACTGGGATGCAACAATGAGTAAGACATGATCTCTGCCTGGTTGAATTCATAACCCAGCTGGGGAGACTGGCACGTGGTAGGGGCAATTACACGAGTGTGTAACTGTTGACTTTGTTTGCTCAAACCCAACCCTTTAAGAGGCTCTGTCAAGGCAAAGACTCTGATGGGAACAGTACTATGGGATATTAGAACTCCAGTCTCTTGCAGAATATCTGTGGCCAATGGAACTCAGAATATATACCATGTCCCATAGAAGCTGAGGAAAGACTGTGACACAGTCAAGAATTGCTTTGGGGCTTGGAATTGGCATAGAAACAGGGAACAAAAGGTAGCACCATTGATTTATTACAAAGCATACTTGTAGGCAGAAGAGAGGAAGGCACTAGGAATAGTCATTGTTAACTAAGTGCTTATCAAGTGTCAGATGCTGTTCAAAATACTTTCATTTAAGCCTCATGAGAATTCAGTGAAGTAGATGAAATACCAGCATTTTAGAGGTAATGACATGGAGCCACAGGGTTTCAGTGGCTTGTTCCAGATCACATAGGATGGGGCTGTGTGATTGACTGGAGAGTTAGCAATCTCTGACCATTTGCTTCTGGTCAACCAGGTGAGTGGGGAGAAGGTAGAGGAGTTGAGAGAAGCAAATGGGTGTGGTTGGTGAGAGGATTGAACTGACATAACTGGGGTACACACGGGTTCAAGAGTTTCAATTATCCTAGATTGGACTGTCGTTTTGTGGTCATTAGACTGAAATTGATTTTTAAATGCCAGAACATTCTCTTGCCACTTAAACATGATCATCAGAGCCATGGGATCTGGCCAAGATTTAACCTGAGAGAAAGAGAGAGGGCAGGCGAGAGGGGAAAGAATGAATGCACAGAATAGATTTGAAGGGACCATAGGAGAAAGTTAAGTAGAAAAAAGTTACTTTATGATTGTCAAACCCTGCTCATGCACAAAGGGGTGATTTACATTCTGGGAGCCTTACATATAACCAGGAAGAATGAAAGAGTCAGCATATATTTGCTGGGGAATTGAATGAATGATGTGCACAGTACTCAAAGGTGCAGGTACATCTCAGGGAAGAGACACGGTGCCAGAACTTGACACTATTTCACATTTTAAATTGTATTTAGTTATCTGTACCTGCCTCATTTCAGAAAAGATTGGAAAGTGCCATCTCACATCATCTTCACTTCATTGCTTGGTGTTGTATTTCTAGATTAGAAAACAGGAGCACATTCAGTGGCAAAATTCATGGGATTCTATTACGGGCCTGGTAAACTGGGAACTTTTACATTAATCACATCTGCAGAATTAGGTGCTCCTGCTCAGAAAATGCAGTTTCCAGTCAAGAAGAATTCACTTTCATATCTCGTTACTTAATAAATTAAAAGTCTTCCCCACTTGCGGTGTTGAATCTTATGATTATCCATAGGGCTGCTATTTTCAGGTGACTTACTAGCTGTGACTTCAAGAAATAAGCTCCCTGGTAGAAACAATGAGAGCTGATTTCTATGAGCACCTACTGTGTGCTGCTGCTGTGCTGGGTGAATTCTTTACACTATCTTATTTAATCTTGAGGTGGATGCTACGATGATTCCAGCTTACAGGTAAGGAAATGGAAGCGTATTCTCTCTATTTGGAGAAGACTCACAAATTTAATCTTGGACTCAGCTTTCTCCTCTGTGTGTTCAACACCTTCTTTGTTCTCTCTGCTTGGATATCTCACAGGCATCTCAAATATAATGTGTCTAAAACCCGGCCTCTGATCTGTCTCCTGAAGCTGGTCTTGTTTTCTTTGAGAATGGCAGTAACATCCATCCAGTTTCAAAAGCCAAGAAAAGAGGAGTCATCTTTGGTTCCCTTTTCTTGCTGACCTAGTCCTTTACGGTTTTTTGTTGTTGTTGTTGTTGTTGTTGTTGTTTTGGTCAATGTAACCAATGAAATGTTCCTCAAATGTCCCACTTTTCATCTCTACCACCACCACTACCACCACCCTTGTGCAAATTATCACCATCTCTGGCTTAGACACCTGCAACGGCCTCCTTTCTGGCCTGTAGGTTTCCATTCTGGTCCTCTCCATTTCATCCTTTGTGCTATAGCTCCAGTGATCCTTACGGAATGCTGTTCTGATCAGATCAGAACTCTGCCTAAGACCCTTCAAAGGCTTCCTATTGCTCTTAGGATGAAGAAAAACTGTCCTGGTTCCTCTAGGATCATCTTTGTCTTTCTCAGGCTTTCTCAGTCTCTCTCTTTCTCAATCTTAATCTCTCTCTGTCTCATCTTTCTCTTTCATTTTCCCCCACTGCGCCCACCCCATACTTTAGCCTTCATTTTTTACTGACCCTTCCAGGTCTTCACCCTCCCCAGCTCCAGCTGCACACATGGCTCTCTGCAGGAAGCCTTTCCTTCCCTCCTTTGCCTGGTTATCTCCTACCCATTCATCAGGTCTCAGCTCTTACATCACTTCCTCAGGGAAGCCCTCCCTGACCACTCCCCAAATCACCAAATCTTTTCTTTCGGGTTCTTGTTTCACTGCATTCCCCTTCTTTGTAGCACTACAGTTATATATTTATGCTGGCTTGTGATCAATGTCTGTTTTTCCCAGGAGAGCAGAAACAATTTTTTTTTAATTCACAATTTTATCACTGGTGTCAATACCCGGCACATAATGTATACTCAATAAATACTAGTTGTCTAAGGGCAAGAGCTCGCAGTGAATAGCGGAGTGAGGAAGGCAGCTCAGTGTCATATATCCTCTGAGCCTCCCTTTCCTCATCTGTGACATGAAACTAAAAGCTCTTTCTGTCCCTAAGTTTCTGTCTTGCTCTTATTTCTCATCTGAATAAAGTTTAAGTCTGAACTATGTTTGGATATAATGAAGACTTCATCCAGCAAACAACTCTCTCTCTCTATTATAATACTAGTTTTGAGGAATAAACACTTTCAGTTTAAGTTTGGTTTTTGTGAAAACAAAGTTCCAAAACATTTATATCTTTAGAAGAGTGTTGCAGAAGTGTTTTATTCCAATGATTGTTGACATCTCATTCAGCAGTAATTAACTCAAATAATATATTTGGGGAGACTGGAAGTCTTATAGTTTAATTGGCTCATGAGAAAACTGGAAAAGAAAACAGCAAGGTCTATTTCTTAAGTGGTTTCATAAATTACCTGAGGAACAAGATTGTGCTTCGGTGCACCTCAATGGTTAAAATAAGAAATCACTCTTTTTTTTTTTTTTTGAGATGGAGTCTCGCTTTGTTGCCCAGGCTGGAGTGCAGTGGTGTGATTGTAGCTCTCTGCAGCTCTCAACACCACATCTAGCTAATTTTTGTATTTTTAGTAGAGATGGGGTTTTGCCATGTTGGCCAGGCTGGTCTCAAACTCCTGGCCTCAAGTAATTCACCTGCCTCAGCCTCTCAAAGTGCTGGGATTACAGGCATAAGCCACTGTGCCCAGGCAGAAATCACTCTTTAAGCCAGTGTATTAGTCCTTTCTCATGCTGCTAATAAAGACATACCCGAGACTGGGTAATTTATAAAGGAAAGAGATTTAATTGATTCACAGTTCTGCAGGGCTGGACAGGCCTCAGAAGACTTAGCAATCGTAGTGGAGGGAGAAACAAACACATACTTTTTCACATGGTGACAGCAAGGAGAAGTGCCAAGCAAAACGGGGGAAAGCCCCTTATAAGACCATCGGATTTCGTGAGAACTCACTCATTGTCATGAGAACAGCACGAGGGTAACCACCCCCATGATTCAATTACCTCCCACCACACATGGGGATTATGAGAACTACAATCCAAGATGAGATTTGGTGGGGACACAGTCAAACCATATCAATCAGGGAACCCACAAAAGTAAACAGGAGGGCAATAGTCTATCGCTATTGGCTGAAGAGTTTGTTTTGTCTTTCAGTTTTAGTGTTGTAATTGTAGTATTGAGCAGCAGTGGCCATCAGGTGTAACTCAGAGGAGACTGGAAGTTTCTAAGATGACATCAGATGGTTTCGTCCTGCTTTGATGTAGAGCAATAAGGCAGTCAAGCTCAAAGAAATAATAGTAGCTGTCATTGATTGAGGGCTCACTTCGTGGTCAGGGCAATGTTAATTGCTTAAGTCTTAGTTAATTCTCCCTCAAAACCAGGAGTAGGTATTATTATTGCCCCATTTTACAGATGAGACTCGTGAGGCTGAGCAAATTTAAGTAATTTGCCTAAGTTACACAAGTGGTAAGTGACAGAGGGAAGTTTTGAATCCAGTCAGTTTGATTCTAGATTTTGTGCTCTGCACCCTTCCCTACACCGCCAGTCGCACCTCCTCCCACGGAGGTGAAGACCGGGAAGCTGAGAGGGGAGCTGTAACTTGCACGAGCCCCACAGGCAAATGGTGCAGAGCCGGGGCTAATGCCGGGTTTCTGTAGTCAAGCCCACTCTGCATCATGGGAAGTGCCCCTGGCAGAGGCGCTGATGGGCATGGGACAGCCCAGGAACAGCGTGTCCTCATTGACTCTGCTTCAAGTTCAGTTTCCGGATGACTGAAGGGCCGGCGTGACCAGGCCCCCACTGGTCTGTAGCACTTTCTCGGCAGCCGAGCGACCCCCACCAGGAGAAGCAGCCCACTCAGAGGCCCTTGGCACCATGGGTCTCTCCCACCCACCGCTCGCCAGCCTCCGTTTCCCACCTGTGCTCTTGACTTTGGTTTCAAAAGGGAAAAACATCAAATTTGGATTCAATTCTCTTAAATAAGATGTTTAAAAGAAAACAAAACAACCAACCTTCAGGCTGCTCCAAGAGAGACGTCCGTACTGAATGCTAGATATCTCATAAGGAATCAAGTCTGAGTCCATGATAACTGCCACTGATTTCAGAAAATCATTTCTTATGCTTTGGCTTTTTATGTATTAGTAATTGGAGAAAGTTTTTAGCAAGACTGTAGAGATGAGATGATACACTTTAGTGATATTGGCTTGGAAACTGTTTACTGAAAAGACTTAATACAGCTTGGAAACTCCTTTCCGTGTCATCCTGTGTAGCCTGAAAAGTTACAGTTAAAGGACCTCTCCGTGCCTCAGTTTCACCATGTATAAAGTGAGAATAATCTCAGTGCTTGCCTCATGTTGTTGGTGGAAGGATCATGTGAACTAATGTTTGTAGAGGGTTTGGGGCTCATTAGGTGAGCCCTTAATAACTGTGAGTTCCTGATATTTTCTCCTGGGCTCTAATGATGTTCAGGTTCTTTTTTCTTCTGAGTTCTAATGATGTACATCATTCAGGAGAGGGTTATTTCCAAAGTCTTGACTAACAGATACATTAGAGGGGTGATGTAAAGTCAAATGGACCAGAATTCATCTCCTGGGCCACCCACTGACCTGCTGAGTGCCTCTGGGCAGTTACTCAACCTCTCTCAGCCTTCATTTTCTCATCTGTTAAATAATAATAATATAAAATAATAATAATTTGTTAATATTAATAAAATAATAATGATTATTAATAATATTGATGAAATAGTAATATAATATATAATAAACAATATAAACATAATATATAATATATAATAATATAATATATAATAAATAGAATAATAATATAATAAATAATATATACTATATTATTTATATTATATATAGTAATATATTATAATAATATATATTATTATATAATAAATAATATTGTATAATAATATATTAAATATTATATAATGTATAATAATATCATTTATATTATAATATAATATTTAATAATATTATATAATATATTATAATATATTAATAATTAGTTATATTATTATACAATATATAATTAATAATTATATTATATAATATATAAAATAGATAATAGATAATACAACACATTATATATATAAATATATAATAAAATAATAGTAATAATATTGCCCTCATAGAGCTGCAGAGACAATTAAATGATGGCATCTATACAGACCTTAGCACAAGTGTGGGCACCTAATAAGGGCCTAATAAATATTATCATTAAGACTCTATTGAGCACATTTATAAGTTTTATTAAAGAAAAAGCTAAGGTCCTATGTGCTTGTGAAGACTGCATCCTGTCAAAAGGCAAAAAAACCACAAAAACTGACAAACAAACAAAAATATAAACCACTGCTTGAAAACACCCTGAATGCTTTTTCACTCCCGCAGCTGGTTGTGCAAGCTCGCCTAAGCCCACAGTCTCAGAAGGCCACTCCCCAGTGCCATTTATATTTTTACAATCACCATTAACACTAGGATGGCTCTTAAGACAAATGGAGTCCTGACCCCTGGACACAAATAATGATTTGTAGTAGTGCTACTTTTCTTTCATGAATTATTCCTCTCCTCCTCCTCTGTCATCTTCTGTTCCCAAGGTTAATTCATTCCCTCATTAAGGATTTACTGAGCACTTCTCTGTGCCACTCCCTGTGCAAGGCATTTGAGGACCAGTGGCAGCCAAACTAAGGAGTTTGCTTCTGTGTTTTATAAACAGTTGGTGTTTAATAAATGATGGACGCTCTGTGTTTCTTTTTTTTTTTAATTTTAACTTGTCCACATATATTCTCCAAAACGAAGTAAAGGGAGAAAGTGCATTTGACAAAAATAAACCTAATTAAATATTTGCCTTCAGGGGGCTCTGTATTGGATACATGGGAATGAAAAGAGTGGCAGTCGTAGTAGGGCAAGAGAAGGAGACAAGGCTGAATCTGTGGGAGAGCTGGGGCTTTGCATGTGCCATCCCAATGTGTCCTTTCAACCATCCCGTGAAAAAGAGGTATGATTAATTACTCTTACTTTTTCAATAGAGAAACTGAGGCTCAGGAAGTTTGCCTATCTTGCTTAACTGGCTCTTGTGACTTTAAAGCCTCTGACAAGTTCTTAATCATTCCCCTGTAGGATACTGCACCATGTATAGAGAGAAAGGAGAGAAAACGGCCTGCTGTAGTTGGCCTGGATGCTGACACTGGGACCTGCTGCACCTGCACGGGTCACTTGAGAGTGAGGCTCTACCCATTCCCCTATTTCAGTCTGCACTCCTACTCAGACAGCTCACAATGCCAGCGCCTGGGACCAGGCCCACTGACCCTCTCCAGGCCCGCCTGACGCCCTCACCCTGTGCCTGGGCTCACTCATCCTTCCCATTCTTGGCTTCCGTGCTTCTGCAGCTGCCAAAGGAGTTGGAACTACAAAGCATGGTGAAATTCCCCACAGAAGGAGAACAGTTGACTTTGGCAGTCTCTGGGTAGCACATCATTTATTAACTCACTGCATGGTTGTTAACACAGTTATCATAGCTAGCACTGTTGACCATACAGTCTCGGCCTCATAATCTTCACGGCGTCCATGTGTATTGGGCAGATACCCTTATCATTCTCCTCTTACAAATGAAAAAATGGAGGCTTAGAAAGATCAATTAATTTACACAATGAAAAGGAGCTCAGCCTCATTAGCGCTCAGGAAATGCAAATTCAAACTTCAATAAGATCCCTTTTACATGGATCTGAATGGCAAAATTAGTAAATTGGACAATATCTGATATTGATGAGAATGTGGAGCAACAGAAACTTGTACACTCTCTTAATGAGGGCATAACTCACCACTTTGGAGGACAATTTGCCAGTATTTAAGTCAGGTGAGAAAGGGCCCACCTTAGGATTCACCAGTCCCACTCCCCTGTGCTAAAGGCATGTGCCCTGGAGGAGCTGTCACACATGTCCATGAGGAAATCTGCACAGAATTGCCTATGACAGTGTTGTTTGTGATAGCAAAGAATGGAAACAATCTAAATGTCTTTTAAACAAGAGAATGCCTAAATAGATTGCGGTGTGGTTATTACCATGCAATCCTACACAGCAATACAGTAAATAACCAGAACTAGGCCTATGAAAACAACTCCCAAACATGTTGACCACAAAAAAGCAGGAATCAAGACAATACATACTATGTTGTGCTTTTGTAAGATTTCACCACATGCAACAGCAGTCCCCAACCTTTTCAGCAACAGGGACTGGTTTCATGGAAGACAATTTTTCCACAGACTGGGGGTTGGGAGGGATGGTTTCTGGATAAAACTGTCCCACTTCAGATCATCGGGCATTAGATTCTCATAAGGAGCACATAACCTAGATTCTTGCAAGCACAGTTCACAATAGGGTTCGCCCTGTGAGAATCTAATGCTGCCGCTGATCTGACGGAGGTGGAGCTCAGGCAGCAATGCTTGTCCGCTGCTCACCTCCTGCTGTGCACCAGTTCATGGCCCAAGGGTTGGAGACCCCTGACATACAAAACAATGCTTAGAAATATGTACATACATAGCAAAGGTATAGGCTGGGTGCAGTGGCTTATGCCTGTAATCCCAGCACTTTGGGAGGCCAAGGCAGGCGGATCACTTGAGGTCAGGAGTTTGAGACCAGCCTGACCAACATGGTGAAATCCCATCTCTACTAAAAATACAAAAATTAGCTGGGTGTGTTGTGGGGAGCCTGTAGTCCCAGTTACTCAGGAGGCTGAGGCATGAGAATCACTTGAACCTAGGATGTGGAAGTTGCAGTGAGCTGAGATCAAGTCAGTGCACTCAAGCCTGGGTGACAGGGCGACTCTGTCTCAAAAAAAAGAAAAAGGTATAAATGATGGACACTGGAATAAAACAGCAGATCAGGACACTGGTTACCCTGGGGAAGGAAGGGGCAAACCATAGGGAGACAAACACAGGGGACTTCAACCGTATTGCTGAAGTTTTATTTTCCACACTGGGTGATAGGTTCAGAGATGTGGTTGTGTTAATTTTGATGCCTTTTGTATGTTTCAATAATCTCGTATTTCAGTTTTAAAAATTTCTCAAGGCCTCATCGTTAGTCAATAGAGGAGCCAAGTTTAGGGTCCACCATGAACACATGGTTCCCTCCCAATCCATCACAATACCTAGCGGAGGAGGGAGGCAATGGAAGGGGAATATGGAAAAGGAATGTTACTCATTCCACCTATTCTTTCTGCAGACCTTAAAAATGCAATTGGTTAATGACAAATCTTTCACTGCATAGTGAGGCAGCCTTGAAAACTATGGTATTAAATATTAATAGCTTGAATTATGTTTTTCTGTTGCTTTGTATTATTATTTAGACCTATCTTTGCATAAAAATATTGCAACAAAATCTAATAAAAGCAACAAAGGGATTTCCACATTCATTTCAAATGTCTTTATTGATGCAGAATCCTATAGCTATTTCATTCTCCCACACAGATCTATCAAATAGATAATGACCTGCGCTCTCCATTTAAAGCAGCCTTACACTAAAATGTTCTACAAAGTTTGTCCCTATTTTGTTGAGAGTTCTCACTAAATTTATGAATTTGAGAACTGAACAGGAACTCCTTCACTTCCTCCCTTATCTGAATATTAATAAATATCCATTGAATACCCATCAATTGCATGGTAGTCTGCTAGATGCTGCTGAAATAGTAGTGAGCCAGACAGGCCCTGTCCTGAAGAAGCTTTCAGTTTCCTAGAGGAGACAGACAAGTAGAACAGGTGTTATAAGGCAACAAGATAAGGCATGGTGATGGGTGTATGCTTGGCCTCCTACGGAGGAGCATGTCAGATCTGGGTAAGACTCTTAGTGGGGTGCTATTTCAGCTGAATACCAAAGGATGAGTGGGAATTGACTTCGGGGTAAGAAAGCAATTTATATATTCCTTTTGAGAGGATTCAGTAGTCTTATTGTAGACTTCCCATTGTCAACCGAAGTAGAAGAGAGAAATAAATATTTTAAAGTATCTCTTAACCTGAGAAAAAAGAGCTGTAGTTTGATTGAAACAGAAGGATTTTCTTCAGGTGCAGCTCACTGTCCTTTCTCTGTGTGCTCAAAACAAATCACAATTGGGTAAACTGAATTTCTACTACCCTTTGTTAAATGTACAAATATACTCCTAAGTGAGTATGTTGGGGGCAGATGCACCTGCAAGGAGAGCATAATCACCCCAATTTTATTCCCTGTTTTAAAAATCCTGCTTGACCTAGTTACCCAGGAGAAGAAATCTAATCTTAGCTTCTCTGCACACACAGAAGGATCATACCATAGACTAGGAAGTGTAGGGGAAGGAAGGTATTAACGTAGCATCTTTCAGCCATGCTGATTCCATTTAATTCCCTCAAATCCCACATTCATCATTGTGATTGGATAATTTGCCTTGGACTTATTTTAAACTTGAGCATCTAATTTGATTAGGTGGGATTTTCTGAGACTAGATTTCCAAAAGTTGCTGAAGAGACATGGCCAGGAACTCATGCTCTCAAATGAAAACCAACCTCCTAGAATCTCAATCCCACTAGATAGAAGGAGACACAAATAAATCAGATAAGATGTAAAACGAAGATCTCAATGTTTATTAATTACAATAAAAAGTAAAATCACAGAGCTTTTTTAAAACTAATGTAACCATTTTTTTAAAAATGAAACTATTTAAACAAGAAAATGATTTTTAAAAATTCTAAGAACTCTAGTACAAGCAAAGATGACATTTTAAAGTATCATCAATGAATTTCCACACAGCTTTTCCATCACAACAATATACATTTATACCTTCAATCTTATGCAGCAACAAAGACACAGTGAGAAAGACAGCAATTGCTTCTGAAAGAAAATCAAAGAAGTCTAGAGCGGTGATTTTTTTCTAAAGGATCCCAGGGAGTCGAATAAGGCCTGCTTCTCCATGGGTTGACAACGTTTGGCTGTGAAAGGAATGGCAGCCTCCTTTCCTCTGATTTTACCTTTGAAGAGAATGAAAGGAACTCACTGTAACATTCTCCCTCACAAAGAGATGCAGAATTCAAACCGAGCCCCCAAGAAATGCTATAATCAAAGTAAACACTAATCCTGCTCCTATAAATGTCATTAATAGCATGTTACAGCATTCAATCGCATTTCTTTCTCTTACTAATCTTTCCCTGAATTTTTAACAAAATCATCCTGGATTAGAAGAATAATTCTGGTAGTCTGAAAATGACAAAAAGGTTGAGACCTTGGGCTAGATAGTCTTGTTAAACACACACCGTTCAATAATGAAAGAACATGGCATGTAGCACAGACGGCTTTGCCATTCAAGCCCTCATTATCCAAATCCCTGCAGGAACAGGATTTATGCAGGGAACAAGAGGTTGTCAAAATGTGAAAAGGTGCAGTGCTTCAGTATGTAGAAAGCCAGACCGTTGTCAAACTGTGCCTCTCATTAACACAAATGTCTAACCAGGTCCATTAGGTCAACCTCTGGGGTTAAGTCTTGTGCAGATGGCCACATGTTGAAATGTCTGAAAACATATCACACATAAAAAAAAAAAAAAAAAATTAAGAGTCTAGCAAAATTGCAAAACTGGCAAAACATGTAGATTTCATGAAGTTAGTGGAAGTGATATTAGGGAGATGCTAAAATTACAGCAAAGCCACTGTTAAATGGGGATCTGAGAGAGCAGGACCAGAAGACAACTGAAGAAAGAAAATTGACAAGGATGATGATACTAGACACTTCAGAAAAGAAAGATCAGCCTGTCAAAAGACAGAGAAAACTGATGAAGTGCTCAAATACTTTTGCAAAAATGACTGTATCTGTAATATTATTTCCAGAACTAATTGTGAAATAATCAGATACTATCGAAGAATTTTCCTGGAGGATTATACCCCCTAAAGCAACATTTTATTCATTTTTCATTTATTCTAAATTGTAGAATACCGTTGTATTTACAATATGAATATTCGTTTCACCAGATAAGGTCCTAATCCATTTGTAAATTTTGACCATGAGATTGTACTCCCTGTCTTAAGTAGTTCCCTCTGTATGTTATCAGCCTCCTTACTGCATCTTGCTCATAGTTGATTCCCCAAGGCTGTATTGAATGTTTCCTAACATCTCAAAGAATGACTCTCTAGCAAGCCCAAGGCCTACTACAATCTGGAAACCTTATCTAAATGCTTTGCTTTGATCAGTCGTCCCTGGGCTCAATTGTCCTTGAGTCTTAGATCACTGTGAAGCATCTGACCTTGGTCTCTTCAACTCTTATGAGGAGAGATGCTAATTTCAAATGCTCTCATGCAGGAAGACTTTTCTTGTCCACAGTCCCTTACCAACAGCACACACTTCAGGGTTGGGCCTGTTTCCTGGTCTCCACTGTGGCATCTTTTTTTGTCACTCTGGATTTCAGTGTGGCGACTTCTCCCTTATAGGGTGCACGCTCCACGGGGGTAGGTGTGCAAGTCTGAAAAAGAACATTTCATTTCTCTTTTGTGGTTTATTTTCTTGAGTTCAAAGTTAAGTGTAGCTCCCTTTAATAATTGTGAGAGCAAAAAAACCATCTTGTAAATTTATCACATGCCTCCCCATCCCCTTGGCCTTTCAAAGAAATTCCTGGCAACCTTGAGAATCTGGATTGTACCACTTTTTGTGGGTACTAATCTGCAACAGACAGAGGCCCAGGGACACTCACTGGGGCCTCTGCCATATCCTCATGCCCTTCTGAGTCCCACAACTGTCTCCTACTGTCCTTTCCAACATCCGACCTTTTCTTCTAGCTCCAATCCTACTTGCCTGAGTTTGCAGTGCTTCTTTGTACCTCTCCTAACACTCAGAGCAGTTGCTTCAGGTTCTAGCAATTGTGTGTGCTTTCCCCTTTCCTGACTGTCTCTGTGCATTATGAATTGTCCACAGAATCTCACCTCGTTGGTGACCGACTATGCAGCAGAACCCTCTGCTAGATTCAGCTAGAGCTGTCAGTGCTTGAGCAGAGTTTTGAAATCACACACACACACACACACACACAGATAACAAATTACTGTGGGTCTCATCTTGACCACCAAAACTAATACATTGTAGTGATCAACAGTGTGACCTTTGAAGTGAGACAGATCTCAGTTAGAATTCTCCATTTGCCATTTACTACGTGTAGGAAACTGACAAGTTAATGAATGCCTCCAGGCCTACTTCCTCATCCATGAAATGGGGGAAATAAACCTATCTCTCAGATAGCTGAGAATTTCCAGAGCCAAGCATTTTCTTCATTCATTCCGCAGATATTCACTGAGCTCACACAGCCCCAGAGAGTATGCCAAACACCAAGGATCCAACACAGAACAAGGCCCTGCAGCCACAGAACTTGAAGCCCAGCACCAGGTGGGCAACTGAGTGCTCAGGAAATGGGGGAACCCCTGCCCTTCCCTCAACAGGCTGCCCACTTTCTGTATCTGTCTAAATGCTTTGCTGGACTTCCATTTTGGCTCACTAGCTACTCAGTCCTTGATCCCTGTCGTCATCTTGAGGAACACAGACACCAGGAAATGAAGCGCCACCCTCCCGTTTCTACCACCTTGGAGCACCACATCTGAAACCTTAAACTCACCTAATACCCCACTCTCTGGCCGCATCCTCCCTTTCAGGTCCTTGGTCCCTGTTTTTTTTTGTTTTTTTCCCTCTCCTGGCTTTACTTTCCAAGCCAGACTGCATGAATATCACTTAAACCTGGGGTGACTGTACAATTTATCATCCAAAGTAGGACACTTCTGAACATGAAAAGGGCACTAAACATAATTAACATAAGTATAATCCAGGCCCATCCGAGCAAACCAAGATTTATGTCCTTCTTTCAGCTCGTTCCTGCCTATCACCTAGAGGGCTTGCCTCCTCTATGCTCCTCTTGGCATTCATACTCAGCAAAGCCTATGGCATTCAAAGCCTATTGATTTCAGTTCAATCTTCAGGCTCTTCTGCAGTGAGCGCCTCTGGAGCATGTGACCTAAGTGAGCAGACTTTTGTGCTGCCTACTGTGTGCTGTATAGCCCTCCTCAGATCCCACTCCGTCTCCCTCTTCCTACACTACTTCCTTGAACCTACACTACTTGGGATTTTCAGCTGTTCATTTTTTGTCTGTCCTGGACTCCTTCTTGGGAACTGACTGCCCATGCCGGTGACTCAGGTGGGGCCATCACACACAGGGCCTGTCCTCTTCACTCAGGGCTGGGTTTGCTCTACAGGCTGCTCCATCACCTAGAGGATGCTTCCCCAGAACCCAGCTTGCAGGCTCTGGGAACATGCACCACCCACTCCAGGCACATCAGAATCCTTCCTGGTAGCTCCTGGTCAGGGCCATGCTTTTGCATGGGCTAGGCTGCCGCTCTCACTGTTGTGTAATTATCTGACTTCTCTTTTATTATTCAGCTCAGCTAATCATCAGTTTAGGAAACTTTGGCCCTCTGGGCCCTATGCACTATCTTGCTTACCCCAGGTTTCTGGAATAATCTGTACACTTGTCAGTCTCCCCCAGCAGACAGAGGGCTGGTGTGCTACTCTCCTTCTCCATAACAAGCACTCAATAGATATGGGTAGAAGGGATTTTGGGGGAGGGAGGTATGAAGGGGGCTTCCCATCTAAGCCTGCTTTCTTCTTTTTGTGGTTTGGCCTGGCCTGGGCTGACTCAGTTTCTGTCATGCTCTTTTGTTGTGCTGCATCATTTATCTGTTCTCCAGGCTGTACTCTTCTTTTCTTTCTTTTTTTTTTTTTTTCTGTTTTTGAGATAGAGTTTCACTCCGTCACCCAAGCTGGAGCACAGTGGCACGATCTCGGCTCACTACAAACTCCACCTCCTACATGCACACGATTCTTATATCTCAGTCTCCCAGGTAGCTGGAATTACAGGTGCACAGCACCACGGCCAGCTAATTTTTGTATTTTTAGTAGAGACAGGGTTTCGCCACTTTGGCCAGGCTGGTCTTGATGACTTGACCTCAAGTCATCCACTTGCCTCAGTCTCCCAAAGTGCTGGGATTACAGGCGTGAGCCACTGAGCCTGGCCTGGGCTGTAATTTTTCTGTGGCCGGCTGCCTACAAACTGCTTTCTGGCTGTTCAGTCATGGAGCCAGTCATGTCTGGCTTGTCACCCTGGTCACGCTGACCATCACACGTCTCTGACCCAACTGGCCGGGTCTAACCTGCATACCGTCTCTCTCTTGCCTGCCTCTGAGGCTCTGGGTGGGCCAGGTCTGCTTTCCTCTCAGAATAGCCGTGGATGGGAGCCACGCCTGCGTGCACGGCCACCTCCGAAACAAGCAGCCGCCTGTCAGGAGTCTTGTGCTGCCTCACACTCCACAGTCTTTCCCTTTGATAGATAAGTTAACAGAAATCAAAGACAACTTAAGTTCTAGTCTCAAGCCTCTCAGCCCTTTTAACCCTTTAATATTTGCTCATCCTTAGAAGTGGGTCACATAAGCTCTATGATGGCTAGATTCATGCCTTCTTCATCTTTGTGCTGTCTGTCGCTCCTGGCATTGTTCTCTGGGCATGTTTTAGGACATCACTAGATGTTCACTGTGACAAAATGGAAAAGTGATGGCACTCCTTCTGCAGAATCTGAAACCGTCACTGTTGTTATTCAAAAGTTCAGCTGCACATTTGTTTTCTAAGTAGACTTAACCTCCAACACTTAGCAATGCTTGTCTTATTCCTTCTCTAACGACAATGGCAAACCTCTGTCTGAAGTATGAACTGCCCAGCCTGACACAGACCCCAGCATATGGCAGAGCCATTGCTTAATGCATGTACTTGACACTAGCAGTCAGGGTAAAAATAAAGTGAGCCTCTTTCTCTGGCATCCTAGATGAGTATGGTGATAATAAAGACTCCATCGCTATTCTCCTGGCCAAAAGCATACCTAATTCTTAGAGGACATTTATGCAGCATAAAACACAGAAAAAAACCAGGATGAAGCAACAGAGTATTCTGGATTGAACAAAGACAGCAGGTTTCTCTTCTCGCCTTCTGGGACTCCATGTTCTCCTGATGGTCTTCCTGCCTCACTGGTCAGCCTTCTCAGGCTCCACTGATGCTTGCTCTTCTCCTCCACCTCTGAAGGTTGGTGGGCCCAGAGCTCTGTTGTAAGCCCACTTTCTTCTCTAATATAGTCTCCTTGGTGACCTTAGACTCGCGGTTTTAAATCTATATGTTATGATTCCCACATTTTATCTCCAGCTTTGATGTCTCTTGAGCTCCAGACTCCTTTATCTCCTTTGTGCTCATTGGCTACAGCACAAAGAGGTGTAAAATTGTCTCAAACACAACTAGAACATAAGCACCATGAACCACAGTTGAAACAAGTAGAATGTAAGCTCTTTGTGATCAGACTGGCTGTCTTATTAATGCCTATATCCTCAGGATCTGGAATAGTGGCTGGTGCTCCACAAACATTTGTTAAATGAAGGGAGATTTCTTGACTATAGGACCTCTTGAAATTTTTGATGATATTGGGCAATTGTATCACCTGAGGGTAACATAATCTAAAATTATTTGACAGCTTTCTCAAGGAATACTTCAAGAGACTCAAGTCCTGAGAACACACCATTGGAAGGCTAATCTGATTATGGGTTTTTTTTTTTCCCCCTAGTACATGCTGGTCAAGATTAGATGATCACACCTTGACAGCAATTCTTTCCATCTTGATGGTATCACAATCAAATAAAATGACTTGAGGGTAAAACCATGAGTGGCTGTTGCTGTGGTTTGAATGTTTGTCCCCTCTCAAACTCATGTTAAAATTGAATTGCCATTGTAACAGTATTAAGAGGTGAGACTTTTAATAGATGGTTAGGCCATGAGGATTCTGCCTTTATGAATGGATTAATGCTGTTATCTTGGGAGTGGATTCCTTATCAAATGACAAGTTTGGTCCCTTTGGCTCTCCCCCTTCTCCTCTCTTTGCCCTTCTGCCATGTGATGCCTTCCTCGGTGGGATGACACAGCAAGAAGGCCCTCTCTAGATGCCAGCTCCTCACTCTTGGACTTCACAGCCTCCTGAAATGTGAGCTAATAAATGTCTGTTCATTATAAATTAACCAGCCACAGATATTCTGTTATAGCAGCACGCACAAAATATAAGTAATACAGAAGACATAAGTGGCATCTCGCCTAGCAGGACATTGGTGGGTAAATGAGAATTGAACTTGAGTTCTCGGTATCTGATGATACTTGTCATTGTGACAAATTAATAGAGAGATGGAAATGATAATTATATAATTTGTGGTTCTATAAATAAACATTAATTCCAATTATCATTACACTTTCATAATTGCAGAAATGCTTTTTGGTTAGGTAAACAAGGAAAAACGAAGACATAAGTTGATAGTAAATTTAGTCATATTGGGCTCAGCATGATGTCTCACACCTCTAATCCCAGCACTTGGGAAGGCTGAGACGGGCTGATCACTTGAGGTCAGGAGTTCAAGACCAGCCTGGCCAACATGGTGAAACCCCATCTCTACTAAAAATACAAAAATTATCCAGGTGTGGTGGCCTACGCCTGTAGTCCCAGCTACTCGGGAGGCTAAGGCAGGAGAATTTCTTGAACTCAGGAGGTGAAGACTGCAGTGAGCCGAGATCATGCCACTGCACTCTAATCTGGGCAACTGAGTGAGACTCTGTCTAAAAAAAAAAAAGAAAAGAGAAAGTTAATCATATTGACTGCTGAGGATGGAATGTGCTGGGATGCTAGATTTTCTTTTTTTTTTTTTTCTTTTTTTTTTTTTTTTTGAGAAAGAGCCTCACTCTGTTACTCAGGCTAGAGTACAGTGGTGCAATCTCAGCTCACTATAACCTCCACCTTCTGGGTTCAAATGATTCTGCTGCCTCAGCCTCCCAAGAAGCTGGGATTACAGACATGCACCACCACTCCCGGCTAATTTCTGCATTTTTAGTTAGAGAGGGGGATTCACCATGTTGGCCAGGCTAGTCTTGAACTCCCGACCTCAGGTGATCCACCCACCTCAGCATCCCAAAGTGCTGGGATTACAGGCATGAGCCACCAGGCCCAGCTGGATGCTAGATTTTCTGAAAATAGCAAGATCAACAGAGAAGAATCCCAAAGGTATTAATTATTGAATGCTGTTCATAGAGGCTAAGATACTAAAATACCAATAAAAACAACAGAACTTCCAAATACCAAACAGCAGATGCTGGGTCAACAGCAAACAGACCAAATAAACAGTGACTCCCTGAGAATGAAATCCATG
Source organism: Theropithecus gelada (assembly GCF_003255815.1). Classification (NCBI taxonomy): domain Eukaryota; kingdom Metazoa; phylum Chordata; class Mammalia; order Primates; family Cercopithecidae; genus Theropithecus; species Theropithecus gelada. The sequence goes on from NC_037676.1 coordinate 106,638,737, forward strand.
CCTGGCCTGGTGAATTTACAGGGTGCTCGGTACATATTGAACTGAGCTACCCAGGGCTCTGTGAATCACTAGTACATGAGGAAGCCATAGGTGCGACCGGTGATCTATAACAATGAAAAGTGACATTTTGATGATGTTTACAACTTACCAAATATCTCAATTTAATCCTTAAAATATCCTGGCTGGAGTGGGAGAGGGAAAGATTTGAAGCAATAAATAAATAAATAAATAAATAAATAAATAAATAAATAAATATGCTGTGAGCTACAAAGCTGGGCTGTCTCATTTCAGGGCTGGTTCCTCTGGTAAATTTGCCAGTCCAAGAGGAAGTGAACCCTCTGTGCAGAGGGGAGTCTGAGGGAGTGATATCCTGAGGATGGGGGAATGGGTGGCTATTTGTTTGAGTAGAGATTAAACTTTATGGTTAGGATACTGCAGTGATACAGGTTAAAGGGATTGGCTTTGGAGGTAGACAAACCTGGATTTGAGTCCCAACACTGTCACTTAGTAACTAGGTGAGCTCACTGAGCCTATATTTCTTAATCTATAAAATAGGAATATCACTACTTACCTCCAAGGGTTGTTGTAAGAATTAAAGTGTGCTTGGAACAGAATTGGTGGTCAATAAATATTTACTAAACGAATGTTGACTGATTAGATAAAGCATGAAAAAGAGTACTTAGAAAGGGTCTTGTGTATAGTGATGTGCTGGTAAATATTAACAACTATCTCTACCTTCCCTTTTCCTCAGCACCCTTCAAGTCCTAACTTAAAGCACCTGCCTATTTCTGTGGTGTAAATACTCCTTCCCTGGCTGATTTCAAGCTACCAAACTGACACCACTGAATGAAGAGATGGGCAGAGATGCATACATATGTCTCTTGTGTTACCTTGTATTGGTAGTAATTAATCTGAAGAAATTAGGATTATATGGAAAGTGATATGTCTTAAATTATTTTCTCTGAGCTACCACCTTGAGAAAGACATTGACAAATGGTTATTCCAGAAATGGAGAATACCCATCTCAAGGACTAAAGCAGCCATCCACTCGATTTTATCTTATCTACAAGGCAAATTATGCTTATCATTGCAAAGATACAACCCAGTTTAAAAGCTTTGGCAGCAGTATTCTGAAACCATACATTACTCCAAGCTATTCCTGTTACACTGTAAAATGCAATGTGACCCTGATTTTCCAGAAAAGGTTGGGGTTCCCTACCACTGAAAAAAAAGAGATGACTTAACAAATGTCTATACTTTCACATTTTGTTGGAACTTATAATACTCTAAACACACAAAAATTCAAGAAACATAACCCATTTTAACTTAAAGAACTATATATTTTGGTAAACAATAATACGTAATTTTGCTCAGTCAGAATTATCTTGAACATCCAAGTTGCTGTTACATTTTCCCCTCCCTCTTTCCCTTTACTTTCCTTTCCTTAAACAACTTTTATATGAAGTTGAAATATATTCTATTATGTTATATTTATCAAATAAAATTTGATGCCTCATCTTCTGATTCAATATTTTCCCTTAGGATCAGCTGTCTACATTTTAAAATAAATAAATTAACAATTCCCCAAAGCTGTCAAATCAGATAAAAATGTCTTTTCTTTCCTTTGAAATTTCCCAAAAGATCCAGTAACAGTAATAGCTGAATGGTATGATGCTGACAAATTTTATTATTATGTAATAAAATCATAGATAAGAATCAAGCTGTCATAGATAATCCCACTATTTGAAATAAGGCAGGGACAATCTGCTGGGTAAATTTAGTTAAATTTCCTTCTATGCACCTCTGAAACTATAGCCTTTGCTCCTTCTGTTTGCAGTTTATTCACTTACCAGATGCCTGCTATGTACCAAGTACTGGCAAAAAAGAGTAAGATGCTGCTCTGAAGGAATTAACACTCTAGCCAGGAGACCAGCTGAGTTCAGGGACTGGCAAATGCTGATGTGACTCTGTACTGTGTGCTTTGGGAGTCCAGAATAGGAAGTGATTAATTTTCTTGGTAGGGATAACAGATAAGCAAAGAAATAGCATTGGCTATTCCTGCTTGCCCTTAAACTCTTATCCTCACTCACAAAGAAATCTGAGTATTTGAAATGAAAACCAAAGCACAGACTTTGATAACCTCATGTGAGTTTAAAAATCCAGAGTTTTTATAATTCTTTTTCTTAACCTTTATGTGATATTTTTATCCTGTGAGTTGTCTTTGCCTAATGCCATAAGGAACCATCTCCAGAGAGTTCCCAAACCTCATTTAATTTTATCCATTTTATTTAATATCTTTTCCACACCAACATTTTTTTAATAAGGCATTTCTCTGTGATTTGGGTTTCATGACTATTTTCTTCCTTTTGTTTTTTTTGTCTCTACAGAGGTCCAGTAGTACAGTAGGAATCAAAAAGACCTTATCACAAATCCTGACTCTTAGGTTTACTTAATGCTTAACCTAGGGAGTTACTTAATCTTACTGAGACTCAGCTTTCTATTCTGTAAAATGGGAACAATAATACCTATCACTTGGCTTGTTGCATGGATTAAGTAAAATAATGAATATAAACCACTTAGTACAGAGCTTGGCAGATAGTGCTCAAAACAACACATGATAACTATCATGTATTGGTATTTTTAAAACAATGATGCACTAAAATGCCTAAAAATTTGATATTAGAAAAAAGTATTAAGAAACTAAAATAATTCACAGAATTGATAGTGAACTCATAAAAATTGCAGTTGGCATTAATTCTGCCAAAAAATCACAAAACAATTTGCAAAGGAGAACTGATGAAACCAGTGATTTGAGGACCTCTGCTGCCTCAAAACATTTTCTCTGCAAGAAGACTAACGCAAAGCCAAGCATTTAAATATGGTCCATCAGGGTTCCCTGTTAGTCTAGCGCCCCTGCTGGAAGCAACTGGAACTGAGGCCAAGATTGGCTCTGCCTTGGATCCACTTCAGGTGTCACATAATCTATCACCCAGTTCTATTGAACTACTTTATGATATCCTAAATCCACCCTCTCTGTTCATCTCCTAGATTACTGCTATAGTCTCATGAATGCACCAGCTGCCATCAGTGCCTCCAACTTAGATTAATGTTTTCCTTGAGAGATTTTTTTCCAAAACAAATGCTGAGTAACTTATCCTTCATTACTTCATTCAACTCAATGTTTATAATTTACAGTATCTATTATTACTTAAGGATAAAGTTTTTGGAATCAGATAAGCAGGGTTTATGTCCTGGCCCTGCCATATACTTGCTTATGTGACTTGGACAAATTTCTTAATTTCTTGAAGCTTCAGTTTTTTAACTTTTTTTTTTTTTTTTTTTTTTTAAGATGGAGTCTCACTCTGTCACCCAGGCTGGAGTGCAGTGGTGTGATCTTGGCTCACTGCAACCTCCACCTCCCAGGTTCAAGCTATTCTCGTGCCTCAGCCTTTGAAGTAGCTGGGACTACAGAAGTGCGCCACCACCCCTGGCTAATTTTTTGTATTTTTAGTAGAAATGGGGTTTTGCTATGTTGCCCAGACTGGTTTTGAACTACTGAGCTCAGGCAATCCATTTGCCTCAGCCTCCAAAACTGCTAGGATTACAGGTGTGAACCACCATGCCTGTCCAGTTCTTTAATTTTAAGTGAAAAAAATACCTCCCTCCCTCCCAGGGTTATTGTGGTGACAGAGACCTTAGCAGTGTGTCTTGCATTCAGTAAGCACTCACTAAATGTTAGTGCTGCTGTTATTTATCACATACATCTTCAGAAACACCTAGGATCCTAGGATTCTTATAGTTACCACCTACTTGTCACTCATTAGTGTTAACATTTATAAACTAACTCCCCAGAAATATTAACTGTAACCTTAAACCATCTATTTTGACTGAGCATATAAATACAGAATAAAAAGAGCTATAGCATTTCTGATAATTTAAAGCACGTGAGAACATTTGTTTACCTAATCAAAGCCTTAGGAAGTGTTTAAAAATGGATAAATCTTGCGTAATGGACTCTGAGAATCCACAAGTAAAAATTTTTCACAAGACATTAGAGGAGAAACCAAAGAGTCTACAAGATCCAAATGAACTGAATCAAAAAAACAGCCAGAGAGCTCTGGAAAAGCAGAGGTACATTTGAAAAATAGAAAGAAGAGGGAGAAGCCTTAGAACTAGTCCAAGGGTGGCAAACACTACCATCTACATGGCCAGGCAAGTAATGTGTGAAGCCTTCTGGGTGAAACCCAGAAATACCTCCTAGCTAGGGGCCTGCCATCTAGCTCTGGCCCATTGGACCCATGTGGGATTGAGGACACAGGTTTGCTTCCCCTGGCCCCCAAATCCAGAAATCTAGATTTTTAAAATCTAAAATTCTCAAATATTTTAGTGTATTTGGCATAGCAAAATTTTAAAATTATTTCAAACTCTGTGTGAACTAAACAAAACTTGTGTGAAAGCCCAAATATCTCTTTTATAATAACAGGGGTCTTTGATATAGATTTGTTCATCAAAAGGGGAAAGCAAAGAGACAAAAATGACATTTATTGACCTCCTACCAACCTGTTGCCCAGGCTGGAGTGCACTGGTGTGGCTGGCTAATTATCTTTTATTTTTAAATTTTTTGTAGAGATGGTGTCTCACTCTGTTGCCCAGGCTGTTCTCAAACTCCTGGCCTCAAGTGATTCTCCCACCTCTGCCTCCCAAAGGGCTGGGATTACAGGTGTGGTGAGCTACTGCTTTGGGCCATGCCTTTCATTTAAAAAACCCATTTGAGTGTCACAATTTGTTAGGAAGGAAACATTGTTGTCATTTTCCAGATGAGGGAATTGAGCCCAAGGAGGATGGAGAAACTTGCTCAAGGCTACACAGCTAGGAAATGGTGGCGAGGGCAAGACAGAATTTGTATTTAGGTCTTCTCCAGCCCAAAACTCCACCATTGCACTGGTGGTCATAAAAACGAACCTTGCAGATCTTCAACTGGGAGCACATTTTTTCAAGGGGCTGAGCTCTGAACTCTATTACACTAATGCACAGAGGTCACACCTCCCACAGTGGCTCTCAGCCAATGACTGGGCCTGGCCTGTAGCTGGGAGATCTGAGACATGGCTCTAGGACTCCCTGAAGGCCTTTCTCAGCCTCCCCTAGACTGTAGGGTATTCCAGGATGATCCTTTACCCATTTTCTCTCTTTCTTTTCTTCACTGGTTTCAGACTTAACTTAAAATCTGAGGGCTCTCCCAATCTTTTCCAGCCACCTCCTAGTTTCTTTCACGGGTGTTTCCCCTAATAAAACTCATACACCTTTATCCATCTGGGTGTCTGCCTCTTGGAGGACCCTGACTAACACAATTGCCAAAAGCCCCCACCAGATTCTCCCACAATCTGGAAATCTCGAACTGACCTATCAGTCTGCAAGGGGAAATGCATCCATCCAATAATGATCCTTTCTCTAAAACATGGCATCTCTAATCTCTCATATCAATCCTGACACCCCAGGAACACCTTAAACCAAGTGTAGTGTCAACACCACCACTACCAACCAGATATCCAGGAGCAGGAGACAGTCTGACCTGTAGCAGTATCCCACTGTGGCACACTCACCTGGTCTCGCTGCTTTATTCGTTTGTAAATATATTCAGCAAATGGTTTTCGAGGAATAAACTTCCCATCTCCTGCTGTGACACTGAACACTCCTGCTTCATACACCACTTTGCCTCTTGAAATAGTCACAAGGGGCACCCCGTGGCAAACCATGCCCTCGAAAATGTTGAAGTTAACAGCCTGATGATGAGTTTTTGCTGAGATAGTCCTATATTTGTGAAAACAACAAATAAGTTCCAGATCATCACCAGCTCACTTGATAAATATAAAATACTAAAAGAAGAATAACTTAGAAGAAAATTTAGCAACTCTATTAGGTCATAGCTTCATCACTGTAACAAGTGACTTTAAGAATAGAACAAAACATTAACATTTCATTACAAAGTAATTACATTTTTCTGAGAGAAAAACCCAAGAGATCACTCTTTAAGGTGATTAATGAGGGTAGAGTGGGTGGAAGGAGGGCATTGTCTTTTATGTTCAGATTTTAAAATTATTTGTATTTATATGTTAACATTTTTTCATTTTTAAATTATAAAATATTTTTAAACACAGATGACTGATGAACACACTGACCCTATATCCAGCTCTATGGAATTTTAACTTTTTGTAGATACAATGGAGGCTTCTTCAAAACCCCTTCCCAAATCCCATGCCTGCTCCTGCCTTCCCAAAGGAAATAGATATTTGATAGTTATCAACTGGATTTGGTAGTTATCAAGGAAAAGTATATATGTAATTTCTTTCATTGTCTGTAGCAAAACTAGAAATTTGAAGATAACAGAAATAACCAAATATGTTGGAATATAATCTCTTAGCATATTCTATGTCATACCTGTGTCATCATTCTCAGTAGTTTAATAATATTTTTCAATCTTACACAAAATGATTGATGACTTCCAGGCTAGGTATTTGAAAATGCTACATGCCTCCTTTCCTTAAATCTCATTAAATGGAAAAGAAAAAAATCTGGCAGCAGTGAATAATATGAGCATAATCTGAGTCCTTTTTTTCTTTAAAATTTTTTATTTCCATAGTTTTTGGGGAACAGGTGGTGTTTGGTTACATGAGTAAGTTCTTTAGTGATGATTTGTGAGATTTTGGTGCACCCATCACCCGAGCAGTGTATACTGAACCCAGTGTGTAGTCTTTTATCCCTCACCCCTTCCCACCCTTTCCCCCTGAGTCCCCAGAGTCCATGCTGCCATTCTTATGCCTTCGCATCCTCATAGCTTTGCTCCCACTTACGAATGAGAACATATGATGTTTGGTTTTCCATTCCTGAGTTACTTCACTTAGAATAATAGCATAATCTGAATTATGGTAGAAGGTTCTACAATCCCTCTCAGGAATGGATTAAAGAGATAAATTTTGCTAAAATCCTCAAGGCTGAGTGAGTCTAAGGAGGAGCAGCTCAAAGTTCCCCCAGCCTTATCTGGAAGGGCTGAGGAGGAAGCCCCAGCTGCTGTGTGTGTGCTGCAGTCCTAGAAATGAACAAGATAACACTGCCTGGTCCTTGGTCCAGCTGCTTACTTGGTTTCCAATCCCAACATGCCCAGACAGAATTCTTGACTTTTAATGCTGACCACAACCCACCCGCTCAAGTTTGCTCCTCCCTTGAGTTCTCATCTCAGTAAATGACATCACCATTTATCTTTCCTCACCCCTCAAGCCAGCATCAAGCTACTTTGTTCTACCTCCTCCCAAAATAAGACCCCTCTCCTCCTCTCCCCCTCTCCATGGCTCCCACTGGAGTCTACACCATCATCTCTCACCTGGACAACTCCAACAACTCTTACTGGCTTCTTTGTTTCAACTCTTACCACCCCCCCGCCCCCCGCATTCCTTACCACTCTCCACAAAGCTGCTCAAATTATCTTTTAAAAATGAAGATCAGATCATGTCACTTTCCTGCTTGAAACCCTCAGTGGCTCCAGGCTGCTACCTAAGAGCCAAATAGCTGTAAAAAAGCACAGTGATGATAATAATAAAAAAGAATCTGCTCCCAGTGAGAAACAGCTGCCACGGAAAGGAGAAAGAGGAGCATCTAGTATGTCATGGAGATGGTTTATAACATCTTATTTCATCTTTAGAACACCTCTCCAAGGTAGAGAGTATTTTCCACATTTTATAGGAAAAATAAATTGAGATTTAGAAAGGTTATATCATTTGCCAAAGGACATATGACTAGTTTGATGAAATTGGGATTTTTTTTTAAATTTTAATTTTAATTTTTTGAGATCGGGTCTTGCTCTTGTTGCCCAGGCTGGAAGTACAGTGGTGTGACCATAGCTCACTGCAATCTCTACCTCCTCAGTTCAAGTGATCCTCCCACCTCAGCCTCCCAAGTAGCTGGCACTACAGGCATGTGCCACCACACCTGGCTAATTTTTATATTGTTTTTGGTAGAGACAGGGTTTAGCCATGTTACCCAGAATGGTCTCGAACTCCAAGGCTCAAGCAATCCACCCAACTTGGCTTTCCAAAGTGCTGGGATTACAAGCATGAATCACTGCACCTGGCCTGGAAACTTGGATCTTTTTATATTTTTAAAATTTACAATAAAAATGATCTTTTGGTGTACATTTCTATGAATGTTTACACATATATAGATTTGTGTTGCCATCACAACAATTAAGACACAGAACAGTGCTACCACTACCCCAGACTCACACTATCCCTTTGTAGTCATGCCCTCCCCCAATCCCTAACACCTGGCAACCACTGATCCAGTCTTCATTACTATAGTTTTCTCTTTTCAAGACTGTCATATAAGTAGAATCAAAGAGTATGTAATCTTTCAAGACTGACTTCTTTAATTCCACATCAATCCTTGGAGATTCATCCAATTTGTTGTGTGTATGAATAGCTCCTTTTTTGTTGCTGCATAGTATTCCACTGTATGGACATACCACAGTGTGCTATACATTCACCCACTGAAGGTCATCTGAGTTGTTTCTAAATAGTTTCTTTGATGAATATGAATAGAGCTGTTATAAACATTGAGGTACCTGTTTTGCATGAATATTTCTCTAATGTAAATACCCAGGAGTGAAATTGCTGGGTCATATTTTAAGTGTATGCTGCAGCAAAAAAAAGAGCTTTCAGTGACCTTAGGAACCAACTTACTTATATAAAGAAATGTCAAGGAATCACCAAGAAGCAGGAGGCAGGTACAAATACAACAATAATTTCAAACATTAAGAAGGATGGAGGGGTATTAATCCAGTGGTAAATAACATCACTAAAACAGGAAAATGAAGAAAATATTTAAAGGAATACTAAGTATAGAATGAGTTATGATGAATTATGGTGATGCAAGATACAAACTCCAAGAAAATAAAGCTAGGAAACAATATAGAGGGGTTTCAGACTTTCAGGGTGAAAAGACTTTATATGGCCATTACAATCTGTCAAATATTTCCATAGCCTGGGCAGCTGAAATCCTAAGCATCACAGTTACATTGATGGGAGGGACTCTTGGTATTGTATTACAGCATACTATATAAAGAAGATTTTTGGACTGATGCATTAGTAAGGCTGCTATATGAAGAAAGTAAAATGAATTAAAAATTTGTGCTGAAATGGTTATTTAAAGTACATGAATGGGAGGAAAAAAGAAATTCTTAAGAGTTACTGAAGTTCTTAGGGAAAACATCTAACAGAAGAAATAATCTTTATACACAAAGATTGTCATTACAATGTTGCCTAAACTATTTAAAAACTGAAGCATAACTATTTTCCAAAGTCAGTTCTATAGAATATTAGGCATTTATGAAAGACTAGAATTAAAAATACTGTCAGAAGCAAAAACCCTGATAACTATGTAATATTAATGGAAAAACAGAGATTATATACATTATGTCTACCAGAAAAATATATATGCATGTGGGCAAATACAGGAGGGAATATACAAAGTAGCTTTTTCTGTGGGTTAAGAAAAGGAAGATGGCGGATTCCAAGTATCTTCAGCGTTCTTGTTATACTATTTCCTTGACGTAAGTTGTGATCTTAAAATGAGGTTGACACAGCAAAATATCAAATCGGATTTCTTTGCCTTGAAGGTCATTACCTTGACTTTCTCAGCCTTGGGGTTAGCAAGAGAAAGAGGACAATTAGACAACATCTAAGAGATACTTTATAATAAGTCATTATGTAAATGAAGTCAAATTAACACAAAATGTAAATTTGAGGCATTATCACCAGCAGCAAAAGGAATGTGCTTCCACTTTCACATTGGAAGGTGTCTGACAGGGTGTCATTTGGCACCCAACTTTTTCTTTCCAGCTTAAGCTGTAATTCTCCAATCTTAGGAGCTTTCCCACTTCTGAATCCTTGCACATGAGGTTATCTTTTCCCTAAATGCCCTCCTCACTTCTGCCCTTCTCCCTTCCCTAAAACTCCACCCAAGAATCCTGGTCCCTAGAAGCTGACCCTGATGACACGGGGTGAAACTGAACATTTTCCTCGGTCGTTTAGCATTATCTGAAAGTATCACAATGATCTCTTGACAAGGCTCTCTTTTCCTACTTGGTGCACGCTTTAAGAAAGAGACTAGGTTGGTTTAGCTTCAGCACATACTACGTGCTTTATAAATGTTTATGTGATGATCAAATAAAAAGATTGCATGATTATCTTCCTGTTTAGTCAGGTCAATTTAAATTCCTGCCTCCACTGTCCTCTGGGACATGACTGTGTTTTGGGAACAGAACACTGAAGTAAATGATAGGTAAACATCCAGTCCATTTCTGTTGGGTTTTCTAGCATGCTGTCCAGGTTAATTAGTAATGAATAAATATGTAAAATTGTTATAACTATCATTCTTAGTGGCATCTTAGCTTATATGAAATACTTGTTCACTAATACCTATAAATACTTGGCGATTCTAATATTACCAACTGTAATAAGCACACAGCTCAGTATTATTACTACCTTTCCAAGATGATAATGCTGAAATAGAGCTGTTTCAGAACTTGCACAAGGTTCATGTAGTTTAATATTGAATGAACTTGTGAGAGGCAGAAACCACTTTCAACTTTTGAGAATACTGTTATATTTGTAACCCTGCCATAAGAAAGTTTTAAAACTTGTGGTACAATTTAAATATTTAATTCTAGATAGTTTTAAACATAATAATACAAAACAATATCATCACATGATATATCAGATTACTACCAAACGGTATTTAAAATCTATGCATTTGTTGTGCAGTTTGGGAGATGTGGTCCATTATTGGAACAAATGCAAGTTCAGAGTCACACATCTTTGTAAGGACATCTGTCATTCCTTTGAACACACTTCCTCTGGGAATTCTCCCCATGGCAGAAGCCAAAAACATGTCTTCCCAGCCTTCTTTGCAGCTGGGGCCCAGGCATTTGACCTGGGCTCCTTCAAAATGATGCCCTAGCACCAGACTTTGCCTGGCAAGTTGGTGACACAGGAAGCAGCTACCACAGGAATCCTTGTGGAGGACAGAGATGGGTCAATCCTGGGTTTAGGGCCAGCTGTGACAGAGATTCTAGCAGTAGGATCTGAGCTCCACCACAGTGAGGTGATCTACAGTATCTGTGCCTAGGAGCAGGATCAGAGTTCTCTGATGCCCTGTGGGATGCCTGGGGCATCAGTCCTGGCTGTTCCGCCTCTCAGCTTGCTCCTCCAACCTTCCTGGAGTCTATGAGCCACCCAGTATCCTTCGATACACTCCCTTTTTGTTTAACTATTTAGAGTGGATTTCCCTTGATTACAGCTAAGAACCCTGCCTGACACAGTTTTTTCTTTCAATTCTTGCAATGTACCTATGGGACTTTTAGAAAAATCTGCTTTTGTGATAATTTGAAAAGCACAAATCTGAGGTCTTTCTTGAATGTGAAGGCTGAGCCCAACTGCCCTCCAGGCATTGCCCGTAAGAGAGGCCCTGGACAGAGGTGAGTGTTTAGCGCAGTATCTTAACACCCTTCTAGGGCCATTGTCATATAGCACATGGGAACAGACCCATCCTTTCAAAACTCACTCTGTGCCTTCCTTTCACTGTAATGAAACATCCCCCAGGTTCTTGTAATTTGCCCAAAGTGACTTCTCCTGAAGCAGCTGAGGTCCAGGTGTGAAGGTCAAAGTCAGACTCAATGACCTCCCCTGCAGAGCGGGTGGGCCTCATGTCATCCGACGAGCAGACAATGCTTTGAAGGCTGGGAGACAATCTTGGAAGAAAGCAAGAAAACAGGCCGGGCATGGTGGCTCACGCCTGTAATCCCAGCACTTTGGGAGGCCGAGGCAGGCAGATCACTTGAGGTCAGGAGTTTGAGACCAGCCTGGCCAACATGGTGAAACCCCGTCTCTACTAAAAATATAAAAGTTAGCGGGGCATGGTGGTACATGGCTGTAATCCCAGCTACTCAGGAGGCTGAAGCAGGAGAATCAGTTGAACCCGAGAGATGGAGGTTGCAGTGAGCCAAGATGGCACCACTGAACTCCAGCCTGGGCAACAGAGTGAGATTCCATCTCAAAAAAAAAAAAAAAGCAAGAAAACCCACATCCAGGCTCTGACTAACAGATTCAGCCAATGGACTAATACACAATTGTCATTGGGGTACAGTGACACTGTGAGATATTTGGAGCAGGCATCATGTATCTTTTGTAGTGTATCTAAGTTTTTAAGTGGGCCCCACACACTACCCCATCCTGAGACATGCAGAAGAACAAGAACTGTGGTTTGGTCCCTTGACGTCCATTCTCCCATCTTCTGGCGTCAGCACCCCAATTTTTCTTTAAGAAACTACTTTCCTGCTTTGGAGATAATCTGACAAGATCCTTAGGCATGGTTTTCTGCTTTTCCCTAACCAAGAGATGGGCAATTGCATTCTCTTTCCCAGTAATTTAGAATATTTTGCAGGGTGACAAAAATAATTAAAAGCGGTTGGAGGGTACACCCCTGAGCTCAGACCAATTCCTTCTGCAAGCTGCCTGGGGCTGCCCTGGGCTCCAACCATTCCAAGCCAGAGCAGGGACTGTGCCTTCCATCTGTGAGCTCCCCATGGCCTTCCCCCAGAGTGTGTTTTCACTGAAGTGAGCACAGGTTAGTTACCAGGGTTTGCAACCAAAGTCCCTGACTGATAGACACCTTGTTCTCTGGAGAATAATTCCCTTAATGAAGAACCCATGGATGTTTCTGAGGCAGAGTTCAAAAGGCCTGTGACTCAAAAAGAACCAAGAAGATATTTTCAACTATATCTTTCTGCAGAACAGATGCAGATGTGGGGCGATGTTCTCACTCCATTTGTAGGCAAAAGCAAAGAGCTGCAAGATTCATTACTAAACAGTTTTCAAAATTACCAAATGCAAAGCAGCTCAAGAGAGTGGCAATTGTGAGAAATACATTCTCTCTAATGATTGATTGGAGAGCTAGGATTTTGGCCTGCTCTGGCAGCAACAGGAAGGATACAGAATGATGAAAGGCTGACCATCTAGGGAGTGAGGCTGAGTTCCTGGCCGCTGACTCTTCATTAGCAGATTCACAGAAAGGGTATTGTCCATGGTCACTCTGCCCCTAGGCAAAAGCTACTCTTTGTTAAGCTCACTTTAAGCCTGTATGAAAGAGGCAAGTCTCGCTGCAGAGGGGTGTCAAGGCTGTCTGAGTCCCAATTATACACGTCTCCAAGGCAGAAGCAGATACGGAAGCAGAAGCCCTGAAAACATTAAGCTGTTTTTCAACTTAGCCAATAACTTTGATACCACTCACATCACAGCTGCAGAAAAACATTCTGTCCCTTTGCGAATAGCTTTCTGTCAAAGAGCCGCGTGCTCTTCCAGATGAGAAAATCACTGAAGCGGAGCCTGCAGAAGACAGCAACGCCACCCGTGTGCATTCGGGGGAACATTGTGGAGAGGAAGAGAATTGATTAGAGTAATGTGGGTCTCCCCAACCCCAGAGAAATGACTTGTTTTAGGTATTCTGTTCTATTCTGTCCCACTCAGGCACTTTGGCCTTGCAACAGATAGATTCTTACCAGGTTGCCATGAGAAACAACAAAAGTTAATAGAATCATGTCAGGATTATTAGTGGCATCTTTAAAAATATACCTCATCTCTCTACATTGTGTTGTGTGATGCCTTATATATTCAATGTGAAACAATAATAATCATGACATCTTCCTATGAGGTAGGTATTATTATTATTATTCCCATGGGCTAGATGAGGATGATGAGGCACAGAAAGATTAATAACATTCACCCCATGTTACATAGCTAGTAAATTCACGTAGCTGAGATATGAATATGATGTATGATACAAGCCTGGGCCTTTGGCTTCAGAGGTTATGCTCTTAACCACTAGACAATACTGCCCCTTGAAAGCTTTACGGGAAGCTACCTGGAAAGCATGCAGTTGATGAAAACATTCTTAATCCACCAGAAAATAAATAGGAAGCAGCTTGTTTCATACTCCATGATGTTTCTTGGTCTGTTTTCTGTTTAGCAGTAAAGGATTTAGGATGCTATTAAGAACTCCTTAAGCCAAAATTGACCAGTCATTCTTGATGTAATCACCATAGAAGATTTTTTTTTAAACGTGTGTTCTGTCTATTTCAAACTACCTCTTCTGTCAATTTCTTAGATGTGACAAGTTATATAAATGGGGAGCAAAGCAGCCACATCTCTGGAAATGCTAAATGGTGCTGCTTCAAGTACATTGTCATTATTAAGCAAAGTTGCCACTCACTGCACCCATCAATCTTCCACCCTCTATTTAGACTTCTACACCCGCCTCCTGCAGAAGAGAAAATGGGAATTGCCTCAGCCACATTATTAAATCTAAATTGGACAATAACTTGGAACTCTACCGGTGCTCAGTAGATGACAAAATACTTAATGCAGGTTTATAAAAATGCTCCCCAAACATTGACTTAAAGGAATAAATTTCACTCTGGTATTTTGTCCTTGGAGGTATGTAATATAGGTCATGGATGGTGATGTAGATCATGGTGAGATAAATTGGATTTAGACATGAGCAAGCTGACCTTGTATGTAGGTACCGTGTCCTTCACCTCCTATGCCTCACATAGTACTGAGCAAACAGAGGCATTTTATATATGTATTTGTTTATCTGCAAATAAGCTATTAGCAAATTTCTGGATTTCTACTTAGCATAAATATTCCATGTTCTATACGGTAGTTTTCAGGAAGTGGGAAACTAAAAATAATTTAGTGTCTTTAAGGAACAGGAACTGAATGTGAATCAGTCAACCTAGCATGATACTAGGATGTATGTCTTATGAATATTAAACAGATAAGTACTTATAGGTAAGGTATGATTATTAGCTTTTGGAAAGCCAGGCTATTGGCCTGACATACTGGTGAGAGTAAGAAATAACTTTCTGGGGTCACGTGTGAACTTGGTCTTATAATTTTATTGTCATCCTTCCCAGGAAGCTGTCTTGCCTCTGACAAGCTGACACTGCTTGACAGACTATAGGGACAACTTGAGCAGGAAAAGATGTCAGTTTCCTATATGGAAATACACTGGGTAAAACTCACATAACATCCTTCCTGAAAGTATACAATAGGCCAGGGACTTATTGGTATGTTTAGCTTTAGCTCCATATTTTAGGAAGAAAAAGGAATTGAGAGACAGGACTAGCCGGATTTCCTAGGTCGACTAAGAATCCCTGTGCCTAGCTGGGAAGGTGGCCGCATCCACCTTTAAACACGGGGCTTGCAACTTAGCTCACACCCGACCAATCAGGTAGTAAAGAGAGCTCACTAAAATGCAAATTAGGCAAAAACAGGAGGTAAAGAAATAGCCAATCATCCATCACCTGTGAGCACAGTGGGAGGGACAATGATCGGGATATAAACCCAGGCATTCAAGCCAGCAATGGCTACCCTCTTTGGGTCCCCTCCCTTTGTATGGGAGCTCTGGTTTCACTGTATTCACCTTGCAACTGCACTGTCTTCTGGTCCGTGTTTGTTACCGCTTGAGCTGAGCTTTCGCTCCCCGTCCACCACTGCTGTTTGCTGCAGTCACAGACATGCGGCTGACTGCCATCCCTCCAGATCTGACAGGGTGTCCGCTGTGCTCCTGATCCAGTGAGGTGTCCACTGCCGCTCCCGATGGGGGCTAAAGGCTTGCCATTGTTCCTGCATGGCTAAGCGCCTGGGTTCCTCCTAATAGAGCTGGACACTAGTCACTGGGTTCCACAGTTCTCTTCCATGACCCAGGCTTCTAATAGAGCTACAACACTCACTGCATGGCCCAAGATTCCATTCCTTGGAATCCGTGAGGCCAAGAACCCCAGGTCAGAGAACACGAGGCTTGCCACCATCTTGGAAGTGGCCTGCCGCCATTTTGCAAGCAGCCCACCACCATCTTGGGAGCTCTGGGAGCAAGTACCGGTCCTAACCTCCCCCAACAGAATGACTAGACTGTGAAGGGAAGACAGGAAGGAGGGCTGTCAATTTAAGGGATGGAAAAGAGAAGCTGGATAACAGAAATATCTGGGGGACTTACAAACTTTACTCTTTTTTTGAAAGGAAGATGATGACCTATTTTCCCTCCATCCCTACTGAGGGAAATGAAAAGAGTTAGTAAGCATAAATGCTGACAGATGAAATGTAGTTTGACACTGGAAAATAACTTCCTGACAACCAGGGAGTGAGGTATGTTAGTAAAAGAGAGAAGGAAAGTCTATGGTCAAGCCAGACAACCATGAAACCCAGAATGCTTGTGTGAAATCCACAAAAATGGGCTGCAGCACTCCTTTAAAGGTCAGGAGAACTTCAAGTTCTGCAATTCTAAGAATCAAGACTTGGCCTCCAACTTTCCTGAGAAGGTAACAAGGCAAACAGAAACATAAATGTCCTTGATTCTATTCCCACGTCACAGCTGAAGGGGCACTCAGAAACTCCAAAGCCATCACAAACATGTTCTTATAACAGGCATAACAAATATTTATGGCCTCTTTGCTCTGAGTTAGGCATTAAAAGCATTATCTTTAATCCCACGATAAACATATGATATCAATAGTAGTAGTATTATCCCTATTTTGTGGATGAGAACACTAAGGCTGAATAAGGTTGCCTAAGACACAGTTGGCACATGGAAAAACTAGATCTTGAACTCAGATTTGTGTGGTAAAAAGGGTTCCCAGCTTATTTGAACCTAATGCAGGGTCTGTAAGCTCTTTTGGAAGTGACCTGAGACAGACAGTAACCATGCAACGCTCACTGTACTAGTACCAAGCTTATATATTTCTGCCAAGGCTAGGAAGTTTTACCTAATGCTCACTGCTCAAAACCAGCCGTCGGTTTTGAATTGATGAAGTCACTTAAGATCTAAGTGTTTAAGTGGAATTTGTTTAGAATCTTCTAAACTTAAATGAGTAAACAAAATAAGAGTTGTGAATAACAAAGTAACTTCCTGCTTCACTGTCTGAAGACTGTGCTGTGGCAAAATAAGGCAAAAAGCCTTCCAGGCATCAAAGTCTCGTTGGTGTGAACTGGAGATCAGGATGTCCAACTGAAGAGATGACCTTGGATATTCAATGAGAGGAGTCTAAAATCTTCAAATCTCTAAACCAGAGGTTGGCAAACCATGGCCCACAGGCCAAATCCGGCCCACAGCCTGCATTGTAAATAAAGTTTTATTGAAACACAGTCACATTCATTTACATATTCATTACATATTATTTGTTGCTGCTTTTGCACTACAACAGCAGAGTTGAGTACTAGCAACACAGTCCATATGGCCTACAAAGCCAAAAAAAAAAAGTACTATATGACTCTTTACAAAAAGTTTGCTTTTCCCCTGCTCTGAATGTCTCCAGTGGCAAAAACAAACAAACAAACAAAAAGCAACAATAACAACACAAGGCTCCTGAAGAGTAATTGGAAGACCTAAAATTTGGTGTGACAGAGCCACAAATAAGAAAAAAAAATGACAGTCAAGGACCTAAAGGGAGCGAGAACAAAAGGGATGGGGGAAAAAAAAAGTAACCACTAAAAGTTACAGTGGCAGAGGGATACCAATGACTGTCCCCACAGCGTCAGGTGTGGCCACTATCCATGAAGCATCTCTGTATTCCAAGTACTTTCAGGTACATTGCCTCACTGAGTCTCTCAACAATCCACATTTGTATTTCCGTTTAACAGATGAGAAAACAGAGACTCAGAGAGCTTGAGTAACTTGTCCTGAGTCAGCAGAGCCAGAAATCAAACTTAGCAGGCTGACACTGACCCCACTCCATTCTCCTGCCCCAATACTCCAGCCATCAGTGTTCATCCCCTGCTTAAAGGATGAAAGCACTATACTCTTCACTCATTCAATTACCTGATACTGGAATTTTAACAGTAATTATCTACTTTACATCTGAGAACTTGGTGACAGCTAATCATCTCTTCCAGCGGTGGTGCATGCTAGCGTTTCATTGACACTCCTGAAATAGAGCATCTTGGAGGCTGTCAGAGCTAGAAGCTCAGCCTCAGGGTCCCAATTAGCAACTAAGTTGTATGGTTCGAGTTTTGGCCAATCTAAAAGGTGTCTACTTCCAGGAAGCACAGTCAGCTGGCACTTATGTAGTCACTGTAACATCACCTCTGTCGGCCTGGAACAGGCACAAGGCTAATCCAAGGTGGTGATGCTGAAAAGCTGCAGAACCGCAGACCTTGAAACTGACTCAGCTTCACCAGTGAGCATGCCTGAGGGCATCCATGCTGGAGGGGGTGGAGGGGAGCAGTGCGCAGGAGGGCACCATGAGCTGCCTGCCACAGCCAGATGCTCCAGGATTCGCTGACTTGCTCGGCCAAGTTCGTAGGGTGCTTAAAACTCTGGGCACTGTTGCAAAGAATTCACATGTATCAACTCTCAGCCTTTGATATGGGCATTATGATCATTCCCCTTTGACAGACAAGGAAATGGAAGCAAACCAAGGTGAAGTAACTCCCCCTGGGCTACACTGTCAATAAGTGGAGGGACAGATTACCAACCCGGGCAGTTGGGCTCCAGAGACCAAATATGAACCCCTGTGCTGTAAGTGCCCCTTCCTTGCCTGCCCTTCTAAGAGGCTGTAAGCTCTGCAGTGGTTAAGAGTCTAGATACTGCAGTCAAGCAGGCCTGCTTTGAATCCCAGCTCTGTCCTTTCCAGTGTGTGAACTGGGGCAAATGATTTAACCTCTCTGAACCTCCGTTGTTTTCTTCTTAAAATGGTTACCTGCATTGATAATGGCATCTACACCTAGAGCTCTGGTGGAGGGCAGAAGTGACACAGCAGCCATTTTGCACACATGATACCTGCTGACTCATCTTGTGGTGTGAGAATGTGGTCAGGTTTGCAATGCTCCACCTTCCCCCTGGATCCTCCTTCACCTGCTCCGACTCCTGGGCCAGGTGTGTGACTTTGGTCCCATGACCAAAGGCAGTCACCCACACCACATACCCAGGGCAAAGGCAACAAGAACAGGCTTAGGTCTCCATCTTTCCCTGTGGGGCTCCAGTTCCTGGTCGGGGTTCAACCTGGTCCTTGCTCTTCCCACTTCACCTCCATCTTCCCTTCCTGACCACTGGTCTGCAGGCTCCAGCATCAGACATGAAGGCAGCAGCCTTGCAGAGAGTCCAGCTCCTATGAGCGTGGAAGGTCAAGTCATACATATGCATGTCTATGTGTATATTTATGCATGTATATATGCACACATATGCATATGTATAATCACACACACACACAGACATCCAAGTGGATCTACTTTTCTGATTGAACCCTGACTAATATATCCTGGCTAGGTTATTCCTGGAATAGTTTCCTGATCGTTTTGCTTCCAACAGCATTCACCCTTGACATTTTCACTTTCTTTTCTTACATTTACTAATAGCACTTCAGTGGTTGGAAGCCATGGCCAAGGCCATCTATTATGAAAATGATGCTAATAAGGAAAAGTATTCAATTGGAGCTTCCATTTACTGCATGCTATTAAACACTATGTGAGAAGTTTTTCATACATTATTTTATTCAATCCTCATTATTTTATTTAACCCCATGGAAGCAGAGTTTTCTCATACTTATAAATGAAGCAATAGAGGCTCAGAGAAGCCAAGTAACTCACCTCAGAGCATAATATGAGTGTATATGACCCAAATACTATGTGCTTACCCACTGTATAATGTCTCTCACTATAAGCGATCCATCCAGAACACAAGTCTAGAGTCAAATGCACATTTATATAAAATTTTAACCCCTCTTCTTCCAGAAATACTAAAGCACTTCAAAAGGAAAACGTTAACAGGTGGTAGGATAATTAGGGATAAAAACAGAGCAGGAAAACATTAGAAAAAAAAGATGGTGCCACATACCTGTGGTAGTGGAATTTAGATCTACATAAGAGATTATACTCATTAGCATAAACTTCTATACAAAACCTTTCCCCAAAAATAGGCAACCAAAAAATGAATCCATTGAAGGCATGTTGTCATGTTTTCTTTTTGGCCATGCATTCAATTTGTTCTCATAGGTATCAGAAAAACAATAAATGAGGCATGAGAAGAGAAGAAAAGGTTTGCCATATTTTAGGAATTGGAAACACTGCTGTATTGAAAACAAAAGTACCACTTGGTCTTTTATCATTGTTGAAAATCATTCTTGAATCATTAAACTCTTCTTGTCTCTGGTTTCTCTCTTAAATGAGGGAGAATAGTATACTAATTAGGCTTTAAATGTTACCATAAAGAAAGTTAGGTTCTAAGAAATGGGTTTCCTATGTCCAGAATCTTAAGACCACTATTCCATAGCTCTAGCCCATGAACTATATACAACCCTATTCACTTCTGGCTTAAGACAGAAAAAAAAAAAAAAAAAAAAAGTCATCTTGATGGAAGAATGTAGAAACTCCCTACCATTCAATGGGTTTATCACATACTCATTCATTTTACATGCATTTATTAATCACCTACTCCATGCCAGCCATGGTTCTAGGTGCTCGGGATACAGCAGTGAACAAAGATAAAGATCTCTGCCCCCATGGAGCTCAGGCCTAGTCATGCTACTTCTGCATTTGGAAGAATCTCTTTGTTATAAATATGATTCTGACATACCTTAGTGAACAAAGTCAATGTTTCCATAATAGTAACATGCTTGTAGTACTTTACAGTTTATACAAAACACTTTCATGTAACTATAGCATTTATTTCTCAAAAGAGCCTTAGGGATTTTGCAAGAAATGTGACAGACCATTTAAATAAAGACACAAATAATATTATGTTATCAAAAGAAACATGAACAAAGGACATGAATAGATATTTCTTCATAAGAAAAAACCTCAATGACTAATAAACATGAAAAAGTGTTCAATTTCCTTAGTGCTCAAATGTATGTCATTCATAGCTAAAAGGTAACAATTTTTACTTGCAAAAGTAGCAAAAATAAAAGGAAAAGCAAGAGATTGTGCTTCAAAAGATTGTACCCTTTGAAACAGTAATTTTCTTTTAGTAATCCATTCAACAGAAAAATAAGAAATTTGGTTTTAAGTTTTCAAATAGCAAAAAATGTTAAAGCTTTAAGTTACCCATTACTATGAAATCTAAATTAAGGACCTAACATTAAAAAAATTAGGCCGGGCACGGTGGCTCAAGCCTGTAATCCCAGCACTTTGGGAGGCCGAGACGGGTGGATCACGAGGTCAGGAGATCGAGACTATCCTGGCTAACACGGTGAAACCCCCTCTCTACTAAAAAGTACAAAAAACTAGCCAGGCGAGGTGGCAGGCGCCTGTAGTCCCAGCTACTTGGGAGGCTGAGGCAGGAGAATGGCGTAAACCCGGGAGGCGGAGCTTGCAGTGAGCTGAGATCCGGCCACTGCACTCCAGCTTGGGCGACAGAGCGAGACTCCGTCTCAAAAAAAAAAAAAAAAAAAAATTATATAGAGGCCACTAGTCCATGCTGTCAGACAGAGTGCCTTTAAAAATCAAAGGATTCTAAAATATATTTGGATCCTCCAAACATGTGCTTTTGTTTTTATGAGATGGAGTTTCACTCTTGTTGCCCAGGCTGGAGTGCAATGGCATGATCTTGGCTCACTGCAACCTCTGCCTCCCAGGTTTAAATGATTCTCCTGCGTCAGCCTCCCAAGTAGCTGGGATTACAGGCGTCCACCACCACTCTCAGCTAATTTTTGTATTTTTAGTAGAGACGGGGTTTCTCCATGTTGGCCAGGCTAATTTCAAACTCCTGATCTCATGATCCTGAAGTGCTGGGATTATAGGCATGAGCCACTGCGCCCAGTCAAACATGTTTAATGGCACTGTGTAATTAAATGTCTAAGGGGCATTCTACTAAAATTGTGGTTACCACTGTGCCTCACCAACATGCCAATCACAAACTAAATGTACAGGGCCAGGCGTAGTGGCGCATGCCTGTAATCCCAGCACTTCGGGAGGCTGAGGTGGGTGGATCACTTGAGGTCAGGAGTTCAAGACCAGCCTGGCCAACATAGTGAAACCCTGTCTCTACTAAAAATGTGAAAATTAGCTGGGCATGGTGGTGCACACCTGTAATTCCAGCTACTCAGGAGGCTGAGGCAGGAGAATTGCTTGAAATAGGGAGGCAGAGGTTGCAGTGAGCCAAAATCATGCCACTGTACTCCAGCCTGGGTGACAGAGAAATTAATTAATTAATTAATTAAAATAAAAAATAAAAAAATCTTTTAAAAATACAAACTAAATATGCAGGAGAGGAAATGTATAAACAGGGGTGAAACTGTGATTGACCAAACAAACTGAAATTTGGGATAATTGTTGAATTTTTCTAAGCTTTTTCCTAGAATCCCACATTATAAAAGTCATTTACTTTGGTATCTCCCTAGTGATAACTCTCTTGATAACTCTCTAGTGCTTTATCACTTTATACGTGATCATGATATTAATGCTTTTTAAAGTTCTACTATATGCCAGGCACCATATTAAAGGTATTAACTCTTTTCAAAAAGCCCCAAAAGTTGCTACAATTATTATCATATCTACATTTTGCTGGGGAGGAAAGAGCCTTCAAGAGGGCAGTCACTTGCCCAAGGTCCTGCAGCCTGTATTGGTACAGTTCAGATTTAAATACAGTTGCCTAATTTGGCTCTAAATGGCATGTCCCTTAACTATTGGGCCTAATCTTTTACCTTGTATTATAGTGATTTGAGTTATTTGGGGTGTTTCTTATCTGTCTAATTAGATCCTAAGTTCCCTTAGGGTAATAATTTTTTCACTCAACTTTGAGTACAACGTATTGCATCCAGCTGGCACTCGATAAATGCTTGGTTCATGCATGAGCAAGGCTGCAGTTACTTTGAAGTCACTTCTGACTCCTCTCTTTCCATTTCCAATTTTTCACCAACCTAAATTAATTCCTTTTTATCCCCATTTTCCAGGCCTTGATTTTGTTTGCTCTCATCTTGACTTATTCCCTCAGGCCAGACTCCTACAATAGCCTCCTAACCATTCTCCCTGACTCCAATCCATCCTACACACTCATCACCCTAAAATACGATTTAGTCAGATTTCCCCAGCCGACAGGTCTAGACCCTCAGACCCTAGGGTGATCAGGTATGGGTAGAGCTTCTAGACCAACACCTTTGACCAAAAGCAACTTCCTAGAGTGACAATCACAGCTTAGGCTTAGACCGAGAGCGTTTCCAAGGACATGGGAGTTTCAGTGCTCAAACCGGGCAAGTCCCAGGCAAACCAGGGTGAGTTGGTTATGCTACATCCTCCTCCCCATCTCCAAAGTCCCTTCTCTTTACAGCCACGTACTCTACAAACAACACCATTTTCTACTGGTGCCAGGCAAATTGGGAAGCACAGATTTGGATCAACTCAAACCCTCACTCAAAGACATTCAATAGCTCATGCTCCCTCACATAAAATCTGCTATACTTCACCTAACATTCAAAGCCCTTGGTAGTCTGACCAGGACAAATCTCATCTTCAACTCCTTCCCATCCTGACCCTCTGCTCATTCTCCAGTTTTTATTACCCACAACTGTATCTTTCCCATTTTCCTCATTTGCCCCTGACTCCACCATCTGGATGACTTTACTGTCCCCATCCACCTATCCAGAGCCACCTTCAAGGATACGGTTAGTGCAAAGCCCCTTCCCAAGCCCAAACCAGTCATCTGGGAAGTCTTCTCCTTTGTCAAAGAGACCAGCACATGAGACCTCCTCCATCTCTAGTACTGATGTGTTGATCTGATATTTTCCTCTTCCAAAACTTAGTTATCCTTCACTATCTTTATAACTTTGTCTCACCAAAATGCAACCTCTCTGATGAGAGGTATTACACCTTATATTTATGTCTCCCACAGTACTCATAATTTCTCACATTTCTTACACACAATGAACATGCAATCAATATGTGTTTTCAGATAACTGATTAACATTGTCCTCACCCCCTCACCTCCACCATGTGAGGAATTCAGCAATCCTTCTACACAGATAAAGGCTCCGTTTGTTTTTCTTGTGGGTAAATTGCCTTCTCATTATTCTGTCTCCAGAAACTTAGCTCTCTTAAATAAACGCCTGGCAGGAGGACAGAACTGAGAGCAAAGTATGAACATTTCCCTTCCCGAGTGAGAAGAAGAGGGCACAATCATAGCACAGGATGATAGTGGGGGGCTCACAGGAAGAAAACATAACAAAAACATGAAGAAACCACCTTTAAGAAATTGTGGAGAGGGAAAGAGCATTGCAAATATACAAAATGATAGGAAAAACGTAGGGAGAAAAGGACTTCACAGGAAAGGAAAAGATAAAGCTATTTATTAGAAGACAGTCAGAGAAATGTGCTGAGAGCCCAGCACAAACGCTCAGCTCTACTCTGCGAGGGGCAGCCCCTGTGACCCCCTCCAGGAGGCACCTCCTCCATGCAGACAGCAGGCCTTGAGAGCACATCTGGGGAGCCCTCCCTTGCTCAGACAGATCGTGGCCCCAGTTACCGAACTAAAGGCAGGCATAGTGAACCAATGGAAAATTTCCTTCAGGCAACATAACCTCAGCATAAAAAAAACAGTATCGATCTATTTGCCTCCCAGCCAAAGAGAAATCAAGTTAGACAAAGGAAATTAGGCAATAAGTTTAATGTGATTCCAGCTGCAGCTGCGAAATAAACCTGATGTACTCTGACTCTCCTTCCCAAACGCTCTCTGGTTGGCACAGGTCACTTTTTTTGGGAGGGCACCAAGGAAGTGTTCTGCAGGTACATGAAATCTTTTAAACTTAGAAGTCAACCGCCTGCTGGTGTTCAAAGAAGCCCCGCCGCCAGAAGGACAGGCTTGGAACCGATGTCCAGGAGTGTTGGCAGATTTGCAGGGATGCAGGCCGTGCTCTTGCCAAGTGCACACTTGTAACCAAGGACAGAACGCGCAATCTGTTGCCCTGGAGCACAGAAAGAAAGCACTGACCTCAGATTCACAGATTTTAGCTTCTATGTGATGAGCTCAGGAAATCAAGGGCCAATGCGAATGTTTGTGGAAACTTGATGTGCATGTGTCTTGGGTGGGTGCCAATATTATATATTTCAAGCACTGTGTGTGCAGTTAGAATGATGAAATAGGTGCAGACTCAAGTCACCAAATAGGTGAATATTCGGCTGTGTTGTCTCAGGGGACTGGAAGGAGTCTGGAGTCTTGTCTCCACTTCCTCCCCCACTGACATTCCAGCTCCAGGCCCACCCCTGCTAGGGTTGCAGGGCCTACCAGCTTTGTTTCTGTGACTCTGGTGTGGTAGATCTGGCCAGAGAGCCCTCTGATTGGTAGGCTTACTCTGGCAGTGAGAGCTAGTACCTGGACCATCAGAATCACAATTCAAAAGACAACTGGGGCAAAAAGCAAAAGCCACCACTTCTCTGCTGGCCATGCCCTTTCCACCCTGGTAAAGAATGGGATTATGCCTAATCACTTTGTCTCCACCACCTACCATGTCTCTGGCACATGGCAAGGCCCAAGATACAGTTTGTAATGACTGAATAAATGAATGTGGAACAAGATAAAAGCATAATAGAGAGAAATGGGAATTTCTGCATTTAGTTGCAAAGACCCATACATTTATATGTTTCTATTGGAGAAAATGTGACAGTATTTCATGTAAAACAAATCAGGGGACAGATGAACACCCCAGAGAAACTCTCACAGATATATATAAGACATACAGTGTCTGAAATAGTGAAAAATTGCAAACAACCTGAGTGTCCACCAGCAAAAGAATATATCATCAATTATGGTATATTCATAAAGCAGAATAGTATAAAGCAGTGAAAATGAATAAAACAAACCTACAACATCTCAACATGGAAAGTCTAACAATTATAATATTAAGAAAGTTGAACAATACATACAGTACAATTCATATGAAGCTAAGAATACACAAAAATTATATATAATATGTATATTATATATTATGTAAATATATAGTCATGCCTTAGAAATGCATCTATACATAGTAAATAGAAAGAAATGCATGGAAATGATAAACACCAAATTAGGTAGTTGTTGAGATGAGGAAGGAGGCAGGCCTGGGAAGGTTAATACACAAGTGTTAGCTATAGTACTCTTTGTACCTTTTGTTTATATTAAAATTGTACTTTTTAAAAAAATTATGGACATTGTAAATTACTGTCTACTCAAAGAGACTTAAAAGTGTAACACCGAAAGCAACCATTTACTATAATCCTAGTCATTTTAACATAAACATCAGAGAAGACCCAATATGTTCTTAAGTTACTCACTGAATAAATGTGGTAAGATATTAAAACCTCATGCAGTTGCTCACAATTACTGTTTTGGATGTACAAGGTGCATTCAAGAAAAATGTTATTTTAAAAAATGCAAAGTTCTGCATTTAGTTATCAAACTAATCAGCCTCAGATATTCCTGCTCTGATGGTATTACCGGTAGGAACATGTCTAGTTCTGGGACTCACATGTTTGCAGGACATGGACAAGTGTGTGTCAAGAGAAGGGAGGGTACAGGAGCGGTCAGGTCATTGGGATTTTGCTACTCATGGGCCTAAGGATCTGGTGAAGAACCTGGGAATGCATATCTCATGATGGGAAGGCTTACTGGGAGCCAATAACTTCTTCAAACATTTGAATGAATAAATGAAAGGACTATCATATGAGAATGTAGATACATTCTGCATAATTCCAAAGGATAAACATGTGAAGGGCTAAGAGGAGATAATTTTTAATGCAACCAAAAGAAGAATGTCCTCATAATTACAGGCATCCCAGAAAGAAATGGACCATTTGGTTAGGTAGTAAGTTCCCTGAAACCAGCAGTAATCAAGCAAACCTATAACATCTGCATTATAGAGATACTATAGAGAACTCCATCTGGGGGTGCTAATTGGACTTTTTGAGTTCCAACGTCTTATCTAATTCTAGGACTCTAAACCAGTGTTTCTCAAACTTGAGTGTGTATCAGAAGTCCCTGGAGGGCTTTGAAAACCTAGATTGCTGGACCCAGCTCCTGGAGTTTTTGAGGCAGCAGCTGAGGTAGGGGCTGAGAGTTGGCATTTCTAAAAACTTCCCAGATGATGTTGATGTTGCTAGTCCAGAAACCATGCTTTGAGAAGGTCTGCTCTTTAAAAAAAAAAAAAAAAAAGTAAATCAGCTTAAGTTTTTTGGTGTTTCGGTCAGGCCACTAAAATGCAGGTCCTTCCTTGAATTACTCACTGCCTCCAAATAGACTTCCACTGTAGTCTTCTCGAGGGAGGGGACCATTTTTATAGATGACTTCTTCTAAGGCCTTTGTAGGAAGACAAGGCTCTTTGCTGTACAATAAGAATATAAGGACCCTGGGATTCTTTTCAGATACTGATATTAAATTTCTTTTGAACCATTTTCACTCTGTCCTCTGTTTCCTCCATAACTAATGGCCATAATTTTAAAATAACTGGCCGGAATTAGAGATGAGTCTGAGTCCAAAAAAGAGTTGTTTGACCCACAGAAGGATCTGACCTGGTGTAAACCATATGCATGGACAGGTCTGGTGACACAACTAGCCACTATCTCTGGGATGCATCTTTGTCAAGCACTGCTTTGGGAAAGAAGACAGAAGTGCTGAGTATTCTCTTCTTTTTAATTCAAAGGGGGAAAAATGTAAAACATGGCTCTTGAACCAGTTCCATGGGCAGATAAAGTTCAGACAAAAATGTTAAATCACACATTTGTCCATTAGTATCTGGTTTCTTCACTCAACAAATGACTATTGAGCTTCTATATATACCTGGAACTGTGCTGAAACCTAGGAATACAGTTGTAAATAATACAAGCAAATGTCAAAGATATAAAAACATAGAATCTATGTCAGGTAGGAAGAAAAATACAGCAGGTGCTTAGTTAGGAAAACCTATGTCTTTCACACAGACTCGCTTGGTGCTTATTTTTTGCCCAATGCTAATGCTGAAAATAAACTGCTTACTCTGGCCAAGCCAAATGATCAGTGATAGAATGGGTTACTGCGATTCATTCTAAGCTGCTTTTCTTTTATAATTTGGGGGAAAATGCAGCTATTAGTAGTAAAGTCCCCAGAAATCATTTCTAGTTCACTTGAAAGGTTCAGTTGCATAGAAATATGTTTAAATAAACAACTTGGAAAAAAGAGTGGTTAAAACTGTATGCATACGTAACCAGCAAAGCTAGCTTTTTTCATGCATAGCCCAAACTTTTTTTTTTTTTTTTTAAAGCAAATGTCTTCTGAAGGCCACAAAATGAATCTTAGGAGGTTTGTTTGAACAGTTTCACTGCTAATAATTTTTAAAAGGTGTCAGTTCTGGAGGCTCAGGCTCTCTTAACCAAAACAATCCATCTAAGCTTCTTAATTTTAGTCATTCTGAAATTTAGTGGTGAAAATTAAAGGTGTGCAAGAAACCTGGGAGACGGAGTTTTTATATGAAATATAATTCTAATATCTTTTGGTCCTGTCTGAATTAAGTCATTATACAAAGATTTCTGACTCACAGCTATAGCTAATAAGAGCTCCCACTCATTCCACAAACTGACCACCTACTACTATTATCTATTACCACTGACCACCTACTACATGCCAAGTGCTACTGAACACTGACTATGCACCAAGCATCTTATGACACGACCTTAAAGCTCACAACAAAGCTAGGAAATAAATAGCATTATCATGCCCATTTTACAAACAAAAAAATTGAAATTCAGAAAAATTAAATGACATACCCAAAGTCATACCCAGCTCATAAGTGGCAGACTAGGAATTTAACACCAAAGTCTTTCTCTTCACTCTATGGTACCGCTCCCCCAATAGCCCAGATGGCAGGTTTGATTTTGTGTGGATTAGCAAAAGACATTTGTTCCTCAAGGTGCTTTGCTATCATATGCTAGAAAACTGGCATAGTTACTACCTGTATCTATATCTAGCTATCTAACTATCCACATATATCCGTGGTAACGATGATGTGAAGAGTGCCCCTGTAACTGTGCAAAAGCACAACCTGAACCACATTAGGCAGCAGCCCTGACACCATGTTGCAGCCCTGACGTTGTGTTATAAGACATCACAGTGACAAATCATGGCATAAATCATATTCATTTCCACTTATGCACCCAGGACAAGACCCACACAATGCACACTGGGATGCTTGTGGGTGTGGGGAGTGGCAGGCGCATTAGTGACAGACACTCTCAGAAACAGGCGTGAAAAGCAGCATCTTCAGGCTGATCAACTGTTATAAGCAGGAACCCAGGCTGCTGTGCTGACGTGCATGTGAGTGTGTGTGTGCGCACGCTTTCTTTGAGAAAGAGGATTATAATGCACAAATGAGTCAGAGGATACACAATGTGCAACTTCAAGGGAAAATGCCTCATAGCTTCTGTGAGACAGTCACTGGTGATGTAGCTATCCTAATAAGCCATAACCATCACTCTTTGCCAAAGGGTACCTGATTCCTCCTTTCTTCTCCCTCCCCACGCCCTACAATCCCTACCACCCAAGGATGACAGTTATTCTTCCCCCGCTTTATTTCACACAAAAGGCCCCCTCTAGAATCCAGAAGGGCACCATCATAAGCTGCAAGCCATTACTCTTCACTGAATATAAAGTTAAATTCATTTATCTCCATCTTCAATGAGAAAGGGAAGGAAATTAAGCAGGAAAGATGGCACAATGCCTTCAAGAATGGTGTATTCAAGGTCAAAGCCTGCCATAATTGAGTTAAAAAATAATAAATGAAAACATGTCTGCTCTGCAGAATACGGTCCAGCTAGAAGTCTTCATTAAATGTTCCAGTACACACAATGTGTTAGCTGTGTGTTTGTGTGCTTGAGATTCTGTGAGATACCCTGTAGCTCATAAATACTGAAAAGGGACAGTTACCATAGTGACTAAGTGCTATTTAATGAATACTAAAGAACTGAAGCTCCGAGGATAGTTTTAAATTGCCAGAACATGAGTTACTGCTGCAGCTATGGGCTTGCAAGTAACTGACATGCCACTCTCTCTAATAAGATTTTTAACAAGTTGGCCAATTTGCCTGATCTCCGTCTTGACCACATGACACCACAAGATTCTGTTTTAACATCACAAAGCATGTTCCTGATTTCTTCCCCTGACTCCAGGTATCAAGATCTTCTACAGAAATGGGTCAAACATTCAGAAACTGAAAATGTCCTTAAATTTGAAGCTTTGACCCAAGTAGTGAAGCAGTAGGACACATACTTCCATCATAAGCAATAGACACCAGCTCAATGAGCCGTCAAGCTGAATACAGCAGGCTCTTTTATTTCCGAAAAAGGTGAATGCTCCCTTTACACTAAATGCAGTTTGTTCTTTATTGTGCAATGACACAGAAGAGCTATTGCAGTTGATTTTTGCAGGAACTTTTTACAGGCTAGTGACGTCTTAGGTAATCTTTCATCAGGATGTCCAAACCTTCCCTACTACGCCCACTCCCAATTCTCTCTTGCCATCCATCACCATATGTCAAATTCCTCACCTTGGAATCATCTCGCTTTTTACAGATTTAAAAGGAAAAAATAAGCATGGCTGCCCTGCTTTTCTTTCCACTGGTCTCCCCTGGTAACTCTAACGTGGTCCATTTTTAAGGCTACAGATTGTGTGGCAAGCACACTTACGTCTACATGCCATTAATAAGTAACAAGAATGTTAAAAACGAAAACATCTGTGTACCATGAAGCCAAAAATCATTAGCAAATGCATCCGTTCTCCAGGGGCTGGCTTGTTCTTGCATAACCAGCAGCTCGAATGCCCTGGTTGGAGCCAGCCGAGCTCAGTGTGGGCTGTGGGCGCCCCCTTCAGCATCTAGGGTACAATGCATGTTGCTTTCCTGTTAGATACTAATGAGTCGGCTGGGCAGTTATTTTTGCTAAAACCGTTTGAGGAAATTTTGTAGGAAAATTTGGGCCAATATCTAATGCTGTGGTGAGACAAAAAGCCTGCACATTACCAGCCTGCATTTAATGTTAAAATCAGGCAGGTAAAATTTAAAAGGGAGGCCTTTATTACAAGAAGAAAAAAAAAACCCTATAGATATATTCATTTATTCATTTGATTAAATAACACTTCTCTACAAGGTGAACTCTATTTAAAATTGCCTCTGTCTGTGATAAACACAATTGAAAGTGGAGACAGCCACAACCTCTTCACCTTCTCATTTCCTTCTACAGCCTGAACCTGTTCTCTCTGTGGTGCAATCCCCAGCCTTAACTGCTTCCTCCTGAAACCCCCTATCAATGCCTTGGTTTATCTCACCTCCATGTTTAGTCTTGAGTCACAGAGCCACGTTATCTACTCACCTTTCTCGTACGATTTCATGTCGATGACTGCTCTAACTCCACAAGGATCTTTCTTCTTTGAACTTCTAAGGCATCTTGTTTCTGCCTCTCGTGTGATATTCTTAACCCATCCCTTCTTAGGCTGAGAATATTTGACTTTACATCTCCTCTCCTCTCCTAGACTGTCAGCTTCTTAAAGGCAGGGCGTGGCTGTTGTATAAGCTTGACCCTCAGCCTGCAGCTTGCCGAGGTGCTCCTGTGCAGAGGGAATTTGTGAATGAAGGAGCACACAAAGGTAACTCTTTTGACTTCATTTCTTCTAAGAGCTCTGCTTAACAAACTCATTGCTCCCAACCTAAACTATGAAGGGGCACTTAAAGAAAATAAGACCAGTGAGACAGTTCTTCCTCCTCTCCTTGGTAATAAATCTTTTCTACTTAAATTCATCTTTATCTATTCATTCTTTCAACACAGTCATGTATTGATCACATGCAGTAAGTAAAAAGCATGAAATGGGAAGATGCTATTCTTACTTTTCCTCTCACCATAGCTGGTGCTGAATAAAATCTTTCTAATTTTCATTTATGCTATTTCTTAGTCCTGCCAATCTTCCATGCAGTGTGGAAGACTGCATCCTTCTCATTCACCTGTTCAACATTTATTGTGCTTCTTCTCTATGCTGAACCAAGCTAGGCCTACGTCATATAGGATCAATTAAAACAAAAATCGAGAGCGTAACTCCTCACTCCTTAAGTATGGACTGTACATGGTAACTTCCTTCCAGAAAATACAACATGGAAAGGGGTGGGGGAAACAGCTGTATGGTGGAGAAACCTGGAAAATACCACCTCAGCCAGTTCCTCCAGGTAAACACCAGTAGTGGTAAGTTGTGCTCACAGTATGTCTTTTGATATGATGTGATGACAATGGTTCTTTACTTCTGTGATCTTCCTCCCCCAAACCCACAACCAGAGGCTTATAATGAGAAAAACATCAGGAAAATTACAACAGAGGCCATTCTACAAAATACCTGATCGATAGTCCTCAAAACTGTCAAGGTCATCAAAAACAAAGTCAGAGAAATTGTCACAAGTCAGGGGAGCCTAAGGACACAGGACCACTAAATGCAATATTGGATCCCGGAAGGGGAAAAAGGCAAAAACTAAGGAAATATGATAAAGTATGGATTCCAGTTAATAATAACATATCAGTATTGGTTCATTAATTGTGACAAGTGTACCATACTAATGTAAGATAATAATAGTGGCAACCAGTATGGGGTACATAGGAACTGTCTTGTACTATCTTTGCAACTTTTCTGTAAATCTAAAATATTCTAAAATAAAACATTTATTTTAAAAAATGGAACTAGACCTCAAGAATATTAATGAGAAAGAAAAGGAAGACAGATTGTGGTACAGGATTGTAAGTGGGTTTGCGGGATTCAGTAGAACTGAGGCTGCAAGGTGAGAAGAAGCAGACGGTGACGATGGTAGGGGTAGTGTCTAAGGACAGTGGAAAGCTATGGATGATTCATGGACAGTTAGAAAAGTCTAAAAATATTATTGCACTTCAGAAAGGTCCTAGTTGAGGTCATCAGCATAAATTTTGGTCGGGAACAGCCAGCCCAGATGAGCAACTTTCTCATAACAACCAGGCCAAGAATAGAGAAAGCTGGTGCTATGATCGACCCAGATAAGGGCTCAGCAGTTTCTGCAACAATCTCTCTCCCTTAACGTGAACGACAACAAACGTGTTTTCTCCTTGAATTCTTCCAGATTCATTATTCTATGAAGCCTCCTCTTCAACAGCCCCCTTCTCTCCTTTTTCCCACATTCTGCAATTGAAAAAAAATGAATAATGATAGTGCAAAACTATTCTGATGATGGTTTAGAGGAAAATGTTAAATTAAAGGATTAAAGAAGCAAGATATAGAATAAGTCAAATATGTCAAAGAAATCCAAAGGAGGCTCAATCAATTCAATATACCCTGAGATTTTTCCGCTTTTCAAAAAAACAATACAACAAGAAAAGAAAAACAAAAAGGTCACCAGCTTTTTAAAAGGATCTGGAGTCAGAGAAATAGAACCCCATGGTTCATCTGCCTTCCGATCACCACAGGCAAAATAGCTGAGAACACCTAAAAATGAAAATGTCCTGCAAAGAATGAAACTAGTCAAACTAGAGAAATAGAAAATAACCGTAATAATACATATCTTGTCTTTGTGTAACACGTTCTTAGTTGACAAAGCATTTTCACATGTATCTCATGTGATTCTAACCAAAACTTTATGAGGTAGGCATAACAATTCTCAATGATCCCATTTTACACATGAGAGAGTGGATTTTCAGAGACTTTAAATGGCCTTTGATGGGTCTGGGATCAGAACCTACACATTAGGCTCTGGGGCTATGCTGGTTTTCCTTATGTCTGGCACCGAGGTGTACACAATCAGCACACACAGATAAAGAAGCTTCATGCTAGTAAGATAATGCAGAATATGTATCTTTCTCCCAAAAGACACATCTACAAAAACGTTAATATTTAATTTTGTTATCATTATCGTGATAAATATATTTGATCATTAATGCGATAAATAATGTCCTTCATAAAGTGAAGGATGGAAATCATACAAAAAATGTGAAAGAACTTACAAGAGAAAGCGATGGAAAGAAATGTAAAAACATAGGAGCTTTTTAGTTTGACCTTAAGTTAGTTATTCTTAGACTAGAAACGAGGGAAATTAAGCAGGTAATATATATAGACCTTTAAAAAAAATCTACACATCTGGATCATTATGTGCTATTCTGAAACAACTGAATAGGAAAAGAAGGGTAAGACAATGTTATAGAAATCAGTAGCAAAACTTGTGAGAAAGCGGTCTAAATTTATATAGTCTAAAAACATGACTCAAAGAGACATAATCGCAGCCTATAAATATCCTCCAAGCAGCAATAGGTGGTAAATAAAGTGAATTATTCACAACCTTGGGTTCAGGTCATCTCTCTTTGTCCAGTTGTCTAGGGAAGACAGTGCTCTACCCCTGAGCTGGTGTCATCCCTAGAAATTAAAACGGCAGATGAGGGCTCGCCAGGCTGGGCCCTGTTGGAGATACTCAGGTGGAGGATTCAAAAGAAGAAGCACATCGAATGGCCTCCTGAGATTCTCCATATTATTAAGAATTAGAGTGGAGAGTCTCACCACATAATAAAGTGTTTTCATTTTTTCCCTCACCTTTGATAAAGAATGACAGAGAATGAAATCAAATCCAAAAATGCTTTTAGTTATTGGCCCACCTGACTGGAAGACAAAATGGAATATGAAAAATCAAGAACATTATAAAGTGCTCTGCTTTGCTATCAGCAGACAACATGGTACTGAATCTCATGAAAAATCACCCAAGTTTATGAAGTCGAAGTCACTAGGTCAGGGTTCTCATAGCAAACCTGTCACTTACGCTGTTGCACAGCTCCAGTTTTCTCATTGTCATAAGGTCATCAGTAGCTGTCTCTCCTGGTAAAATCACATTTAAGACACCAAAACATTTAAAAAACCCACTGAGAGCTGTGACATACAGATTATTACTGATGATTAACATTAGTATGATGTTCCCTGATGTTATGCTTCAAAAACATCATTTTCCACAAATATTTCTTTCACAGAATAGTTTTCTCCCTTTTGAAAATTTCTAGGTTTTCAGATTAAAGCTCACGATCTCCTTAAGCCACAAGTTATTTCAAAAGGTCTGCCTGAGCCCAGCCCTTGAAGCAGCCTAAATGGTTTGAATTACAGCCAAGATGGCCCTGGGCAGGCCCCTGCTGGGTGTACAGCAGCTCTCTGTAGAGTGATACTTTAAATATCAAGAGTTCTCTAAACACAGCATGCTCATTTCAGCCACAGAGCAATCAAAATCCAAGCAATTTTTTTCCCATTGCCTTTCCAAGCACAATTTTTCTAGCCTTGTAGAGAAGCTGACTACATTTGGTTTTGCTTGTCTTCATTTTGCATGTAACTATTTTGTATGCAACCAGATATTTAGTCCTTAAATGGGCAATAGTTCCTTATTAACATAAGAAAGACCTTGAACCGTGTCTTGTTGTTATCTTAAGATATTTATGTAAATAAGATGTGTATACCACCCTTTAGGGCATTGCATGGATCTTAACCAGCGATGAGGTGATATGCTGAAGTGTTTAACTGAAGGCTGCTTGCTTGCTATGACTACGGCCTGCCAGCCATGTGAACTGGTCCCTGAGTGCGAAAAGTGGGTGCCCAGAGAGTGTCAAGTGGAAAAAAACAAGGATTTTCTGTAGGAATATCTGCGGCTTGTTTTCAGGCTTACAGTGATGGTACCTTAGTGCTTCAAATGATCATTGTTTTCCCAAAGGTAACCCAGGAGCACTTCAATTGAAGCTGGGCCTTTGTGACAATATTAGCCCAAGAAACTGTAGACTTTTTTTTCTTACTACAATAAAAACCCTAATAGACTTTGAATAAATGCCTGTACAAGGAGGCAGAAGTCCATGCGAGCGCACATACATACAGACTATTAAAGCATTTAATGGGATTTTCTCCACTACAACTGCAAAGTACATGAAAAACACAAATTAGGCTGCAGGTGTTGCCTGTGCTAACGTCCTATAAGGAGACAATAACAGAGCTCCAGCCTCTATTGACTGCTTTCCTGAGTTGGTGGAATTTGCCAGACCTGCAATATTAACATAGAATTATGGAAATTGGAAACAAAAAGCTGGAATCTACTAGGAATGACAGGCTGAAGATGAACTCAACTGGAAAATTTGGCTAACTGAAAGTGACATCCTTTGTGCTGGAATTTTTCTATCTGAAAGCTTTAAAAAGGCTGTAATTATTTTGAGTTTTCAATTCAACCCTTTTCAAACTAAGCCTTTTATTTCCTTCGTCACTCTGTACCTTTCTTCCATGTGAACTCGGGCATTTGCCAGGCACTGAAATGGTAAATTCATATTGGTTTTATATACAGATCCATTGTCAGAGAATGCAACACAATTTCTGTATCCTCTATGCCAAGAAAAACAAAGGAATATTTGCACATCAAAACCTTTATCTTGTGTACAGGCTCAAAGTACCTGAGCACAGCTAAAGAAGTCATCTAAGGAGAAATGGCTGATTAATGCCAAAGCATTATTTCTTTGCAGGTTAGTGCATTTTCTCCATGATGAAGCCAAGGAATACAAGAACTTAGACTTACCTTGTGGCTTTTGGGTCCCAAATAACAATGTCAGCATCTGATCCTACAGCTGTTCTTCCTTTTCTTGGATAGAGGTTAAAGATTTTGGCTGCATTTGTGCTGGTAACTGCCACAAATCTGTTTTCATCCATTTTACCACTGTGCTGTAAAGCAATTCAAAGAATCATTCTAATGATCAAATACTAAAAAGTATCCTATCAATAAAATGACAAGACATGCATCTCTTAAACAAACAGAACTACACCTAATTTCTTATATCGTGGAGCATCTGAGGATGCTGATAAGTATTAAACAGTCATAATGCTAATGATGGAGACGATGGGGTAACATATGGAAGCCTGAAGATGACTTTTCAAAAACCCCATTAATTAGCATTCACACTAATTCTTCCCATTCATCCTAGAATCACAAAAATTGGTATAGGTGACAGCTAGATTTTGGTAATGGTATTTTCGATTCTTATTTAAAGTTTGACAATACCACATTTATGATCTGGCTTATTTATTACAGACCTAAGATTTATGAGATAATCATGTAGACATTAGATAGAATATTATAGAGTGAGAATAGGTGATAATTTTTTTTTTTTTTTTTTGGAGACGGAATTTCACTGTCATTGCCCAGGCTGGAGTGCAATGGTGCGATCTTGGCTCACTGCAACCTCCATCTCCCAGGTTCAAGTGATTCTCCTGCCTCAGCCTCCCAAGTAGCTGGGATTACAGGCATGCACCACCACACATGGCTAATTTTTTGTATTTAGTAGAGATGGGTTTCACCATGTTGGCCAGGCTGGTCTCCAACTCCTGACCACAGGTGATCCACCCTCCTTGGCCTCCCAAAGTGTTGGGATTACAGGCGTGAGCCACTGCACCTGGCTGACAACATTTTTAAATCAGTTGGCAATGCTTTTATTATTTTTTAAAGAATATTATAGAGTGAGGATAGGGGCCAACACTTCTGAATCAGGTGACAATCCTTTTTTTTTCATTTTTTGTTTTGAGACATGGTCTCACTCTGTTGCCCAGGCTGGAATGCAGTGGCGTGATCATGGCTCACTGCAGCTTTAACCTCCCTTGGCTTAGGTGATCCTCCCCCTTCTGCCTCCCAAGCATTAGGTTGGTGCAAAAGTAATCACAGTTTTGCCATCACTTTTAATGGCAAAAACTGCAATTACTTTTGCACCAACCTAATAGCTGGGACTACATGGTATGGTATGCCTCACCATGCCTGGCTAATTTTTTGTAGAGATGGGGTTTCACCATGTTGCCCAGGCTGATCTGGAACTGTAATCCTAACACTTCAGGAGGCCGAGGCAACCCACCTGCCTTAGCCTCCCCAAAGTGTTAGGATTACAGGCATAAGCCACCACACCCAGATGCAATCCTTTTGAAAAGATAAAAAAATCAACTCAAGAGGTTCAATTTTATGCAATTGAAGTTTTGCATGAACCAACAATTATGGATAGTCTATTGCAAGAGATTTTAATATGGACAGAATTCAGAGGGATGTGGCTCCTCTAAAATAAAATTTAAAAGTGTTAGGGGTTTATCCCTATTTACATGGTAAGAGGGTACTTAAGGTTTATTTAATTACCAAAGAGTGCTTGCCTTAAAAATCACTAAGAACCATGCCCTGAAAGTAATATTTCCATAAGTAAACCATACTAATGTTTCATAAAATCACATGGTTTTCTATATATTATGAAGAACTATTCAGTCACTGTAAAGCCATTTATATACCAGGGAACTATATGGATGATGAAAACCTGCTATAATAAAGATATTCATTGTAATAACAGAAGTTCAAGTGGAGAGAAGTCGTCGGGGATGGTTAGAGTTGGGGTGGAGGAAGAGGGGGTAAGGAAAATAATCAGCAGAAGATGGGGCTATAGAGATGCTTTGAAGATCTAATTGTAAGTTAATGATTCGACTATCATCCACTAAGTAATGGAGACAAGTAAAGGGTTTTTAAGAGAACAATAGCACAAACAGAACTTTATTTTTGAATGAGAACTCCCATTCGAAACCTATCCTCCCTCTATAATACTGTAAAAATAATAATAAAAGCATTGTCAGCTGTTCTCAGTACAGAACAAGAGTTCTTGTACTGGAGTAAAGAATACATTGTAGCAAGTGAGACCCTAGAGATGGGGACCAGCTGTGAGATTACTGCAAAGGTCCAAACAAAATATGAGCCTCCAACTAGAATGGCAGCAATGAAGAAAGAAATAAGGAGACACTTTGGAAATAAAATTGACAAGACTTGGTGAATAATTCATTAGAGTTAGAAGTAGGTGGTATGTGTAGGGTAAAGGCAATTGAAGAGGATTCTGAAGTGTGAGATGTAATTAATGTGTCATTCAAGGGAGGCATCCTAGGAGATGGGTGAGAAGGGCATGACACTGGGGACCAGAAATCTAACCAGGCAAGTCCCCTCTGCTGGTCTTCACAGCTCCACATGTCAACTGGCTGGCCAAGTTAACACACAGACATTTAGTTATGTGATTCTTCTCCATCCTTAGGGAGAAATTTTCTAGTCATAAGCATTTACATTTTGTTTCCAGACTTTAAATTATTACTTTTGTGACTTCATACAGCAATTTAAAAATATGATATCCAAGGGTCCTTTAAGAAGTGACATCAGGCTGGGCATGGTGGCTCATGCCTGTCAATCCCAACACTTTGGGAGGCCGAGGCGGGTGGATCACTTAAGGTCAGGAATTTGAAACCAGCCTGGCCAACATGGTGAAACCCCCTCTCTATTAAACATACAAAAATTTGCTGGTCATGGTGGCGCACATCTGTAATCCCAGCTACTTGGGAGGCTGAGGCAGGAGAATCACTTGAACCTGGGAGTCAGAGGTTACAGTGAGCTGAGAACACACCACTGCACTCCAGCCTGGCAACAGAGTGAGACTCCGTCAAAAAACAAAAAAAAAAAAAACAAAAAAAAAAACAACTGACATCGACAAAGATTTCATGACAAGGAGGTATAAGCATAATGAATACCTTTCGTGTATTTTCGTGTGTGTGTGTGTGTGATGGAATCTCACTCACTCTGTTGCCCCAGGTTGAAGTGCAATGGTGCCATCTTGACTCACCACAACCTCTGCCTCACGAATTCAAGCGATTCTCCTGTCTCAGCCTCCTGAGTAGCTGGGATTACAGGCTCGTGCCACCATGCCCAGCTAACTTTCGTATTTTTAGTAGAGACAGGGTTTCACCGTGTTAGCAGGTTGGTCTTGAACTCCTGACCTCAAGTGATCCACCCGCCTTGGCCTACCAAAGTGCTGGGATTAAAGGTGTGAGCCACCGCACCCAACCCCTTTGTGTATTTTTTATCATTTCAAGTATTTGTGCCAATGACACATGAGGCATTGGAATTCAAGAGCATGAGAAATCAAGCAGAAGGGCTATGCCTTTTCAGAGAATTCAAGAATAACCCTCTTTGTATGCAATCTTAATTCATCTCCTAATGTCTCTGCAAAATGGTGCGATGCATCCTCTAAACTAAAATAAACTATGCAGAGAAGATTATTTCTTTGCTGATGCTATACTGAGGGATGGAATGGTGGCGGAGGTGATAGTACTGCATTCCTCGTATCCTCCCTAGTAAAAACAATCAAAAAGTTTGTTTATGAAAATTTGTGCCACTCTGGTCCTCAAATGGGCAGGATCCTGGCTGAAGAACTAGGCAAAGCAAGGCTGGAACGTTTGAACCCACCACGCCTTTTTCCCATATTACTGACATCCGATCTTCAACACCATTCACCCCATTGGGGATCTTGGTAAAATCATCCTTCCCAAGAGCTTTCTGGCAGGTGTTGAAAGTGCAGTTATCAGTCCCTGTTGTGGTTAGATCATCACTGTAAAAGAAAAAAACACGAGAGTGATGGGGTGAGTATACAGAACACGTTAGGAGGAAACTGCCATAACCTTTACTAATCTCCTGGCTCCCTTCTCAATTGAAGTCAGAAAAATGCAATGGAGAATGAACAGTTTTTTCAAGAACATATTTCATCCGTCTCCTGTCTCTATTCTAGGAAGCACCTTCAGACGACGCACTGATAGGAAGCGTGGTGCAAGACAGGTTAGGAAACCTGGCTTCTAAGCTCAGCTCCGTCACTTACTAGCTCTGTGATATGAGCTTGTCCGAGACTCTGTTTCTCATCTAGAAATGAATAGTTATATGTACTTGATGAAGATAACTTCAGAATCACCAGCAAATATGTAAGAGAAAACTCCTTGTGAGCAGAATACTCCACAAAGACATCACCATGGTGATCCTCATGAATGGAGGGCAGGTCCTCCGGGGCAGTCCCGAGCCACACGGCCCACTGGAATGAACAGAGGGTGAGATTGGCTGAGGATGCTGATATTACCAGGGACAGGAATCCTGCTTTGACTCGTGAGTAATCTTGCGGATGTTGAATCATGAAGGAGGAAGGAAGCTGTAAAGAACAGGTAAGTAAACTCTTGTAAGGTCTGTCATGAAAAACTCTTAGCTTGAGACTGAGTATCTGTGAATAGGGAGTGTCGGGATGTCCATGAAGGGTAGAATTTTCTTTTTTCTTTTCTTTTTTTCTTTTTTTTGAGACAGAGTCTTGCTGTGTCACCCAGGTTGGAGTGCAATGGCACTATCTCTGCTCACTGCAACCTCTGCCTCCTGGGTTCAAGTGATTCTCATGCCTCAGCCTCCCAAGTAACTGGGATTACAGTCATGAGCCACCATGCCTGGCCAATTTTTGTATTTTTAGTAGAGATGGGGATTTGCCATGTTCACCAGGCTGATCTCAAACTCCTGACCTCATGTGATCCGCCCACTTCAGCCTCCCAGAGTGCTGGGATTACAGGCATGAGCCACTGCATCTGGCCCAAGAATAGTAGAATTTTCAAGAAAAATGATCATACCTTCTCAGAAAGTAACAGGGTCACCTACACAACAACCTAGTTCCCAGATTATATCAGCATAGAAAAAAATTCAACAATATTCTGATAAAAAGTAAAGCGTAATGAAGAGCCCTGGGTTTAGGCAACAAGAGATGAAAAAAGTCAGAAAAGAGTAAAGTTTCAGTGAAAGTGATCTGATTTCTGTGAGTCTAGGAAAGGCTTTAGCAACATATCATAGCATAACTAAGTCGATGTTTTTTGTTCTGCAGGTGAGGGTACCCAGGGCCTGTCAGGTCAAGTAGAAGAGAATACTGGGAGGTTAATGGAAGGTCCAGATGGGAGGACGAGCTCCCCTCCACCCAAACCTTCTTTTGGCAATACACTTCCCAGTCATCTGCAAAATGATTACTTAGCCAGTAGATTCATAAGGAAGTCGGGTGTTGAGGGGTCTGGTCGCAAAGGTGGACCCATGACATGGTGGGCGGCATGGTGCCATTCTTTATTCCAGTAGTGTGTGCCATCTGTGCCAAGACTGGCCGCTATGGGTTCGCCATAGACCACCTTCCCTGGAAAGATTAAAAGAAGCATTCATCACTTTAATTTATTCTTAAGAGGACCATATGACAAACACATAAATATTAATCTTTTCTGCCCTAGCAGAGGGTAATAGCTACAGTTTAGCAGAATCCCAAACTATAATTTACTTTTGTGGACAGGATTTAAAAATCCATGATGAACATAAATATGAATGAGAAACAAACCTCTGTAAGTGTAAGCTATTCATATTTTAGATCCGTTTTTACGGCCATATAACTTAGCAAAAGCTGGCCGGTACAAGAGCCGTTCTAATGAAACCTTCTCCAAAACCCTACCAGATAAATGCTATTGTTATCTCCATCAAAGGATGAGAATAAAGCTATGGAGTAATAACTTCTCCACTCCATATGTACACTCCACTTACATACACTCCATGTGGTGTGGAGATGGTAGAATTTGAACCCAGGCATATTGACTCCAGTGGTCCTAACTTTTATGCTTTATTACCCTGATGACAGATAATTATTAGTTAGGTCATATGGAATTCAACCACAGCATATTTCTGCTGCAAATCAATTGATAATCTTTTCATGCCCTTGAAAAAAAGAACTCCTCAAAAAACTTGTATTAAATGAAAGAACACTCAGATAATAAATTCTTAGCCAGAAATGCATATTTTAAAAATCATGCAAATGAGGCCATCAAAAAAAGCATACAATGTTAGAAAAGTTAATAGTGAATTTGAATTTAAAATCAATCAGAATCCTATCTCTGATTAGCATTTGTCAGAATAATAGTTCTGCTGGCATCAACCTGATCATATTCAGGCAATCATTAAGGAGAGTGCACAGTAGAGAGATGCTGGCATACCAAATTAGTTCACTCTGGTTCATTAGATGCTGAGTTTTAGTTAAAATCCTGATATATGACTGAAATTAACAGATTTCCTCAGAGAGTACTGACAGTAG
This sequence comes from Theropithecus gelada, assembly GCF_003255815.1. NCBI lineage: Eukaryota > Metazoa > Chordata > Mammalia > Primates > Cercopithecidae > Theropithecus > Theropithecus gelada. The sequence continues at coordinate 106,681,738 of NC_037676.1, forward strand.
ATGGCCACCAGTTGACTGAGTCATATCAAATTGGAACACAGCACCCTATTATTTCATAGATCCTTCTCCAAACTAGCCATCTTCCACTAGCTAGGTTAGGAATTTGGAAAACCATGAAAGCAAGGCTTACTGAAGCCTAAGAACTTCAATTCTTAAGTAACCAATTATCAATAAAAGTTATCTCCCAGGGACTCAGCCATGGCTAAGTTACTTTGCTTCCATGACGTACCCTACTAGATGAATCCCGTCCCCATTTGGATTCTTACTGCCCTATCCCCAGAAAAGGAGAAACACCATTAGCAATTCTTTCTAAATATAGAATAAGCAGCAATCGTTTTCAGTGAATGAAGAGGTAATGTACTATCTACGGGAGAACTGGGAAGATGGACACGATATTTTATTTGCAAATATGAAGAGACCTTCCTATTCCAAGGGAACGTCTTACAGATGCTTGGACAAGGAAAACTCAGAGACTTGATCTGCAATCGCTTTACAAGTTGCTGACTGAGGATTTTCCATGGTGCTTTATCATCGAGGAAAGATCCTTATCACATGTTCTATTCAATCACTTGGCCCATCAAGGTGATATGGGAATATGGTTCCAAAAGTCCTATAATTTTAACAGCACTCAGGAAAAATTAAAAGTGTCAGCATCTACCGGGAGTCTGCCAGGACTGTTTTGAAACCAGATGACAGGTAATTTCCTTGGAAGGGCTTAGCTCCTTTAAAATGTGACAGGCCACTTTAGTATATACAGCAAGCTCTTCGTTAACTGGGCTGTTTTCTACTTTCTCCCCATTTAGTATCTGTTAATATCCAAAATAAAATTTAAAAAGTGAAAATTCCTAACTGCATATTCTCTCTATTTTCTATTTCATTATTCCTAAGGCATTTTCAAAGGACTAAAAAGCATGCAAGAACTAAAAAGGGGAAGGAAAACAGGAGGCCTGGATAATCCATAAATTGGATACTCAAACTGGATAATTCAGCATAATTATGGGTTCTGTTAAATTTGGGCTAAAAATAAAATAACAATAAAAATAGCTAACACATGCATACCATTCTATAGTTTGCAAGGCTCCCAAATACAATCTCATTTGACCTTCATAGTTGCCTTCATGCTGGTTTGACAGATGAAGAAATTGATGCTCCATGAGATTAATGTGCCCAGCACACACTGGCACTAAGTGGTACAGCCAGAATTAGAGTCATAGTATTATAATATCATATCATATGCACTATGTTACTAGGAAAAGTGCCATTTTTTATTTCTTGGGAAAGAGCATGTATTTCTAAATATTTAAGTCAACCACAGGCTATTTATGGATGTGGCTGAGCATTTTTCCAATCTCACTTACTGGTTTCATTTACTACACTTAGTTGGTTGGCAGTGAAGAGTGCTCTATCTGTCTTGAGCCTGGTACTATCCTGATTACATTCACAACTGGAGGGTTTCAACAACTCTTAGGAGATAGGAACATCTTCATCATTAATCTCCTCCCACTGTCTTAGCAAGCTTTACATTAGGTTGTATCTTGTCTACCCATAGATGTTCTCTCCTTAGTTCTCCATTTTTTGGCTCAAACCCAAACAAAGAAAAGCCTCTGCCCTTTATGATGTAACCTCCCGCTTAAACGAGTTTCACCATTTGAGAGATATTCAAGATTTCCCAGTAATGAGCAGGTCAAATCAATCCAAACTCTCCACTGACCAGATGACCCATTTATTAGATGACGGTGTTAGAGCAGATGTTAACACCTTGTCTGGATCTGCCAGCAATGCTTCCTATTGAGTCCTGAGATCTGCTAGAGAAGGTTGAAAAATGCAGAGAAAAAGCATAGGCATCCAGGAGCAAAAGCCCTGGCAACAAAATAGGAGGCCAAACATATTTATAGAAATCAGTCTTCCTAGCCAAAAGCATAGAGCCAAACTTTCCTGGACTTTATTTTGATTCCAAACATTACATTTACAAAGGAAGAAAAGAATTGAGAAGGAAAACACGTAGAAGCAGCTTGGTAGAATGGATCATACAAATTTAGGTTCAAATCCTGCTTTTGCTACTTTTTAGCTAGTGACATTGTACGAGGTAAGTCATTGCTCTTAGTCTGTTTTTCTCATCTGTGAAATGGGATCACAATGTCCCTCTAGTGTGGCAATTTTGTGAAAGTCAAATAAATTAATGTTTATGAAAGTACCCAGAATCTTCCTGGGACCCTGGAGACATTCCATGTTATGGGCTGAATTGTGTCCTCTGTACAAATCCACATGTTGAAGTCCTAACCCCTGGTACCTCAGAATGTAACTGTATTTGGAAAAAGGATCTTTATGGAGGTAGTAAATTTAAAGTGAGGTCATTAGGGTGGGCCCTAATTCAATAAGACTGTGGTTCTTATCTGAAGAGGAAATTTGGACACATATAGGGGAAGGTAACGTGAAGACACAGGAAGAAGGTGGCCATCCACAAGCCAAGGAGAAAAGCCTGGAACACATCCTTCCTCCACAGCTCTCAGAAGGAGCCAACCCTGCTCAACCCTGTTGTCACCTTGGTTTTGGACTTCAAAACTCCAGAACTGTGAGAAAATAAATTCCTGTTGTTTAAGCGGCCCAGTCTGTAACACTTTGTTACAGCAGCCGTAGAAAACTCATACACTCCACAAATGTTAGTTTCCTGATAGCCACACAATTCTATTTTTTTAATGGCCAGCTTTTAACTGCTATGCAATTTGATGTAATATAAATCATCTTGTTCTAAATTTAAGGGACAATGGAGTGTTCTGATGTTCATATGCAAGAAAGAAGAAAGGCAGCCTGGCCAACATGGTGAAACCCTATCTCTACTAAAAATACACAAAATTATCCAGGTATGGTGGTGCACACCTATAGCCCCAGCTACTTGGGAGGCTGAGGCATGAGAATCACTTGAACCCAAAAGGTAGAGGTTGCAGTAAGCCAAGGTCATGCCACTGAACTCCAGCCTGGGCAACAGAGTGAGACTCTTTTTCAAAAAAAAAAAAAAAAAAGAGAAGAAAGGAAACTTGAGACTGAAAATCACCTTGACCCAGTGGCACATTGATTCTGCCTACAGCACTAGTGCCTAAACATCAGTTCATTGCATGCAAGTAAATGAAACTTGGTGTATTCTTGTTCAACACTGCCAAGCAGCACTCAGCGTGACAACTTGGGAAGAGAGGGGCCACTGTGTGGATTTTTCTCCCCATCTTTTAAAACACAAGAGGAATATATGGGAGTTTACATAAAGAGTTTACATAAAATGGAAAATAGGAATACCAAAGCCTCTGTTGACAAAAAGAGTCAAACTCTGTAAAATACTTGAAGAGATTTATTCTAAGGCAAATTTGAGTAACCAATGGCCTACGACACAGCCCTCAGGAGATCCTGAGAACATGTGCCCAAGGTGGCTGGGACACAGTCTAGTTTTATACATTTTAAGGAGACATGAGACATCAATCAAATACATGTAAGCATACATTGCTCTGGTCCAGAAAGGCAGGACAGCTCAAAGTGGGGGCTTCCTGGTTATAGGTAGATGTAAAAATTTTCTGATTGTCAATTGGTTGAAAAAGTTATTATCAATAGAAAGAAATGTTTGGATTATGATAAGGGGCTGTGGAGACCAAAGTTTTATCATGCAGATGAAGCCTCCAGGTAGCAGGCTTCAGAGAGAACAGATTGTAAATGGTTTTTATTAGACTTAAGGTCTGTGTTGATGTTAAATGCTGATCAGCTTTTCCTGAATTCCAAAAGGGAGAAGGACATAATGAGGCATGTCCAACCCTCCCTTCCCAGCATGGCCTGAACCAGTTTTTCAGGTTAACTTTGAAACACCTTGACTGAGAGGAGAGGTCCATTCAGATGGTTAACGGGTCTTAGAATTTTATTTTTGGTTTACACCTCTCTGCAAGAGAACTTTTTATTTTACAAAGACACGCCTATTAAGTAAAACTTTCTATTATAAGCAAAAATAAAGCCAAACGAAATCAAATCAAATAAACAACAATCAAATATACAAACACATTAAACAACCACAATCTAGCCCAGTTTACTGTGAGCTGCTTGAAATCTGAAATTGTCTTAATCATCTTAGCAAAGCTAATGCCTAGAGCACAGTACCTAGCATGCACTTGGCATCCAAGAACTTTGTTGTTTATGAAAAACATAAAGAAAATATTTGTTCAGTTCAAATGAGCATCATATTTTTACCCTAAATACAGGAACATGGATATAAAATAGAGGTAAACTTTATTAAGACAAGCTAAAACAAGTTTAACTGTAAACCAAAACAACAGCAAATCAGTGCATTGACAATTTCAGTCATAAATGGGAAACAAATAATGCCAGATACATAGCAAGTGGGGCATCAAGTTAAATTGCTGTGAGAAATTGCCACCATTCTAAACAAATCACAGAAAGGTAGTGAATTCATGAGCCTACAGGTTCTACTGGGAAGTACGAAGGTGAAGTGAACAAAGTATTTCCTAAAAAGCCATTAATGATCCCATATGCCAATACTGTGGCAGAAAAAGAACATGTATAGCTACTCAGACCAAAATTTTAAAAGGGTCTCTGAAGCCAATGACACACATTGACACATACATTCTTCGGACAAAAACTAGACTGTAGTGGGTTATAGAAGTCAGAGACTGGCAGACTGGACTGTCCACATGAAACACAATGACAGCTTGTTTTTCCAACTTCACACTTGGGCTATGGAGCAAGGGAGACAAACTCTGCTTCTGGAAGAAAAGGATAATGCTTTAGGGAGAAACACCTGATTCCCTTGCCTCATCTTTGCAAAAGCATCTTCTCACAAGAAGGGTGGATGAGAACTAACCTAGTTCTATTAGGCTGGTGCAAAAGTAACTGTGGTTTTTCCCATTGAAAGTAATGGCAAAAACTGCAATTACTTTTGCACCAGCCTAATAGTTACTTAAGTTGGACAAAAAAAGACTTAACCATGAAATGGGCATTCTTTGCAAACTGTCAAAGGTGACACCACTTTCGATGGCTTGGACTTGAAAGTTTTCTTCTTTCTGTAACTTGCTTTTCACTTTTTATTGCAGAATGCTAAAAGAAAATATCAAGGCATGAGCAAAAAGAAACCTCAGGCTTTGGATGCACTGAACATTCCCCACCTCTTCTTTCCCAGTTCACATAAAAATCCTGGTGAAGACAGACAAAAGGGAAAGAATCCAGAGCTGCAATGGGGTTGAAAGAAGGATCATGGCTGACTAGGGTTTTGGTAGATTTTAGGAATGTGGAAAGCAGATGGGATAGCAATAATTCATAAAGAAAAGTTAGGTGGAGTGACAGCTTGACCTGAAGGAGTAGAAGGAGTCAAGAAGAGCTTTCCTCCTGGAGCAGAAAGGGCAGTGAAGGGGAGGGGAGGAGGAGGTCTGGGTCTCTCAACACTCACCCTCACCTCTGCTGGGAAATGAAGCTTCTTAGGGTGGTGTTGATGCTAGACTGAGGTCCCCACACCTTAAACTGAAGCTGTCCAGTGACTATGTCCCATTTGCATTCACACAGCAAGTTCAGGAAACAGACATGCTTAGTGGAAGAGAAATCCCATGCCCACTCCCACACTGACCAACTGAACTGTCCTGTCCACATATGGACAGCCAAGGATGACCAGACTTTTGAAGAAAACACAAACAGCACATGCACACACAAAAAGGAAGACCAGGAGTTTTAAAAACTGAAAAACTGGCCGGGCACAGTGGCTCACGCCTGTAATCCCAGCACTTTGGGAGGCAGAGGTGGGCAGATCACCTGAGGTCAGGAGTTAAAGACCAGCCTGGCCAACATGGCGAAACCCTGTCTCAACTAAAAATACAAAAATTAGCCAGGCATGGTAGTGGACACCTGTAATCCCAGCTACTCGGGAGGCTGAGGCAGGAGAATCACTTGAACCTGGGAGGAGGAGGTTACAGTGAGCCGAGATCATGCCAGCCTGGGCAACAGAGCAAGACTCCATCTAAAAACAAACAAACAACAACAACAACAACAACAACAAAAACCCTGAAAAATTGAACTAGAAAGAAACAGAGTAACCCAGGAAACAGAAGAGAATTTAAAAAAAAAAAATCTTCATTAGTATTCTTAGATTAAGAAGGTAGGCTGGGCCCAATGGTTCATGCCTGTAATCCCAACACTTTGGGAAGCCAAGGCGGAAGAATCGCTTGAGCCCAGGAGTTCAAGACCAGCCTGGGTAACATAGTAAGACTATGTCTTTATATAAAAATAAATAAATAAACAAATAAAGTACAAAATTTTTTTCAAAAAGGAAGATCATGCATCTATCGAAAGAAAAACATTAAAAAGAATAAGCAACCATGGAAAAAAAGAGCACTTAAAAAACTAGAACGTTTTCTTGGAAATAAAGGTGTGATTACCAAGACACAAGTTTATTAGAAGGGCAGGAAAACAAAAGTATTTCCTAAATTGTAGAGCAAAAATTCAAATATTTTTTTAAAAGGTGAAACTAGTTAAAGGACATGGAGGACTATGATGGAGTCCCAGGAAAAGAAAACAGAGGAAATGAATATGGAGGAAAACACAGAAGAAATTTTCAGAATCAAAGCTCAGTTGTCAGATTGATAAAGGCCTCTGAACATGAAGGTAAATTTTTTAAAGGCCTACTACTAAATATAGCCTTGTCAGAGGTGTTCCAACCAGAGCGACTCCATCTTGAAGAGGGGCTGGGTAACATGAGGCTGAAACCTCCTGGGCTGCAGAACAGGATGCGGTAAAGAAGCTGGCCAAAGCCCACCAAAACCAAAATGACAATGAGAGTGACCTCTGGTCACGCTCGCTGCTCATTACACACTAATTATAATGTATTAGCTATAATGTATTAGCTAAAAGACACTCCCACCAATGCCATGACAGTTTACAAATGCCATGCCAACATCTGGAAGTTACACAATATGGTCTAAAAAAGGAGGAACTCTCAGTTGCAGGAATTCCCTGCCCCTTTCCTGAAAAACTCATGAATAATCCACCCCTTATTTAGCAGATATTCAAGAATTAATATTAAAAATACCCAATCAGCAGCCCCTGGGGCTGCTCTGTCTATGGAGTAGCCATGCTTTTGTTTCTTTACTTCCGTAATAAACTTGCTTTCACTGTACTTTATGGACTCACACGAAATTATTTCTTGAGCAAGATCCGAGAACCCTCTCTAGGGGTCTGGATTGGAACCCCTTCCCAGTAATAGTCTTAATGAAATCTCTGGACATCTAAAATGAAGAGAAAGTATAAAAATCTTACAGATAATGAAAAGTTTGTGATAAGAAGACAAGAAATTGTATAGGGATTTGCCTGTTCCTCAGTAACACTGGATGCCAGTAGAGAAGGAAACTGTGCCTTCGTAATTCAGAAGGAAATATTTCGGAATCAAGAATTCCACGCCCATTCAAATCACCCAACAAGCCTGAAGACAAGGAATCAGAAAATTCACCTTTTACACACTTTTCCTTAAAATTACCTGAAAATCTTCAAAGTAATTCAAGAAAAGGGGAGATATGGAAACCGGGAATCAGTATATCCAACCTCATTATCCCAGAATGACATCTCTACTGCAGGCTTAGCAAGCAGCTACAAAAAATGAAAGTGAAAGTCAGCAGATTCTCCTCCCACAAAGAATCTCTGCACGTAGAGCTGATTCTATTCAATAGAAAGTGTGATGAAGAAGCTAGAACTCTTCATGATATGGTAAAGAAGGCACATATTTCTTTTCTCAACCTATTTTAAAAAGAGCTAATTGGAAAAATGTCAGGAGAAACAAGAAACTTTACAAGACAATAATGGTCTAAATATGTAGCAAACTAAAATAAGGCATGCTTTTGAGTCCTATTGGAATGAAGAAAACTCACTTGACCTTGACACTTGGAAATAGCTTCTCTGAGAATTAATTTGAATAACACTAACTTGTACTCCAAGTTAGTGCTATAAATTTCTCTGAAGTTCTTTTCTCACTAATAGTTTCTACAGAGAAGAATATTTCCATAATTTTACCCTGCGACAGTTCTAAATTTTAGACTTAACCTATAGAGAAAGCATGGAAGACGTAATCAGAGTTACAGAGTCTGTGTAAAGATAATAATACAGCTGGTAGACATCTGGAGGAGGCAGAGAGAGAGAGCACTTAGGGCCTCTAAGTTTCTTCTTCAGCCTATAGAGAAGAGATGTCAGGCTGGATGCGGTGGCTCACACCTGTAATCCCAGCTCTGTGGGAGGCCATGGTGGGAGGTTAGCCTGAGACCAGCCTGGGCAACATGGTAAAACACCGACTCTTACGAGAAATTTAAACATTAGCCATGTACAGCGGTGCATGCCTATAGTCTCAGTCACCCTGAAGGCTGAGGCAGGAAGATTGCTTGAGCCCAGGAAATCGAGGCTACAGTGACCTGCGTTCTTGCCACTGTACTCCAGCTCTTGTGAGATCCTGCCTCTAAAAAAAAAAAGGAATAGCTAAAACACGTAAAATAAAACACGTAAAATTAAATATATTATTTGAATTGACATTTATTACTGACAAAACTCAGGAGGTGAGAAGTTCACAGGAACTAAATTACTCATTTTTCATAGTTGAGAGTCAAGCGATACTGTCAAAAATTACAAATCACTACAAACTTATAGTTTAGGATTTTAGAGGTAACCACCAAAAACTAAAGATAGATAAGTTTAAAATCACTGGCTCTAAAGAATGAGCTGAAAGAGATAGAAGATATTTACTTTCCATTTAATACTTCATCATTTCCGCCCCCAAAATTAATCTTTTAATGATAAAGATAGCGAAATGATGATAATGTCTTAAATAAGAAATTTAAATGTAATGCCAAAAACCAAAACCAATTACAATTACAAATTTTTTTTTTTTTTTTTTTTTTTTTTTGAGACGGAGTCTCGCTCTGCGGCCCAGGCTGGAGTGCAGTGGCCGGCTCTCGGCTCACTGCAAGCTCCGCCTCCCGGGTTTAGGCCATTCTCCTGCCTCAGCCTCCCGAGTAGCTGAGACTACAGGCGCCCGCCACCTCGCCCGGCTAGTTTTTTGTATTTTTTTAGTAGAGACGGGGTTTCACCGGGTTAGCCAGGATGGTCTCGATCTCCTGACCTCGTGATCCGCCCGTCTCGGCCTCCCAAAGTGCTGGGATTACAGGCTTGAGCCACCGCGCCCGGCCAACAATTACAAATTTTAAAACACCAAAACCAGCAAGGTGTGGTGGCTCACTCCTGTAATCCCAGTGCTGTGGGAAGCTGAGGCAGGAAGATCACCTGAGGCCAGGACCAGCTTGAACAACAAAGGGAGACTTCATTTCTACAAAAAATTTTAAAAATTGGCTGGGTGTGCTGGCATACATGAGTAGTTGCGGCTACTTGGGATGCTGAGGTTGGGAGGATCATCTGAGCACAGGAACTTGAGGCCGCAGTTAGCTAAGATTGTGCTACTGCACTCCAGCCTGGGTGACAGAGAGACCCTATCTCTAAAAATAAATAAATAAACCCCAAGCCCATTAAATACAAACTTGATATCCAGGTCTTCCCAACTTCAGATCAATTTCTCCTTTAACAGAGTGGAGAGTGACAGAAAAAGTTTGGTCTCTGGGGACACATAGACTTGGACTTGAATTCCAAGTTTAGCACTTACTAATAAAGTGATCTTTGGCTCAATTCACCAATCTCTCCCAAGCCTCAATTTCATCAATCACAAAAGAGTGGTAAAATTGAGCATGAGGCATTATTATGACAATTTTTTAAAAGACAATGTGTACTAAAACACACTGATAAGATAAGAATATAGTAAAACCTGAAATGAGATAAAAGAGATTAAAATACTACTATGTGCCAGGCACATATTAAGCACTCAGCAAGCTGTTAGTTGTTATCATTACTATCCCGCTCTTCTGGGTATAGAGCTGGCGATTGAACAATAAAATCAAATTTAATAGCATTATATTTCTAGGCTACCACAATGAAGCAATCAATAATTGGATCTCCTTTGTGCCTCCTGGAGCCGTGATTCTCAGGCTTTCATATCCATATGAATCACCTGGGGTTCTAGTTATAAGTGCACTTTCTGATTCAGGGAATCTGGATGGGCACCAAGGCTCTGAGTGTCCAAGGAGCTGCAAGGCAGTGTGGAGGCTGCACTCTAGGGACCACACTGTGAGAGTCAAGGCCCTTGAAGATAGAATGGGCTCCTGACGTCAGGTGATCCACCCGCCTCGGCCTCCCAAAGTGCTGAGGTTACAGGCATGAGCCACCTCGACCAGTCTGGCCAACATGGTGAAACCCTGTCTCTACTGAAAATACAAAAAAATCAGCTGGGCATAGTAGTGGGAGCCTGTAATCACACCTACTCGAGAGGCTGAGGCAGGAGAAGCACATGAATCCGGGAGGTGGAGGTTGCAGTGAGCCACGATCACGCCACTGCACTCCAGCCTGGGTGACAAAGTGAGACTCTGTCTCAAAAAAAATAATAAAAATAAATAAAAAACAAAAAAGAATGGGCTGGCAATGGTATTTACAGATGGGAGATTTTCATAGTATAAATATGTAAAACCGAACGATTTCTTATTTACATCTATCTTGCTCTTTTACATTTAGAAATGATGTGAGATAATAAATGAGTGCAGACAGGGTAGATGCATCTTCTGTAAGAGGTCAGTGTGGTCCAACAGCTCTTGTCCCACTGTACCCGCAGGGATCTGTCCTTTGGTTTGCTGATGCAGTCACCATGTGAACAGCTGGGCACAGTTTATGTCCACCCCTTCCTCTTTGGGCCCCTGCTTGATCCCGTGCCTTGGTCACATGCATGGGGTAGGGAATCTTTCAAACTAGTTTATTCTGAAGCAATGTCGCCTCTTTGACAATTGCGCATGAGGGTATTTTCACAAGTATTATACTGTCACAGTAAGTCTGACTCAACTACAATGTTTAGGGTGGTATTTTAAATATTTCGTGTTTATAATTCCTTGGGGAAAATATGAGCAATGTCCCAAAAATTACATATGCAATTTCAACCAGCAATCCCACTTCTAGGAATCTACCCTCAAGATACCCATTTTGTGGTGGGCAGAAAGATGGAGCCCAACAGATGTCCACATCTTAATCCCCATATCCTGTGAATATGTTACTTTACACGGCAAAGGGATTAATAGATATGATTAAATTAAGGCCCTTGAAATGGGGGAAATTATCCTGAATTAATCAGGTAGGCTTAATATAAGACACCCTTAAAGTGAAAGAGAGAGGCAAAAAGGTCAAAATAATGTGATGTGAGAAGGTCTCAACCATTGTGGCTGGTGCTGAAGATGGAGGAAGGGGCCACAAGCCAAGTAATGCGATGGGCCTCACAAGGGCTGGCAAGGCAAGGGCTTCCTAGGACGTCAGAAAGGGATGCAGCCCTGCAGACACCTTGACTGTAGCCTGGTGAGACCCATTTCAGGCTTCTGACCTCCAGAACGAATGTGTCTTTCACAAATTGAAATGGCATATGCAAAAGGTCATCACTGTGGTTTCTCTTGAAACAGCTAAAGATCAGAAACAACCCAGATGTCCATCCAAGGGGACTCATTGAATAAATACAGTAGCATACTCTGTACTTACAAAAAAGAATGAGGAAAATTTCTGTGTCTAATGTGGGCTGACCTTCAGAACATATTTTCAAGTGGAAAACAAAGCAATGTGTAGACAAGGTGTACAGTATGCTACCTTTTATGTAGGAAAGAAGAACTATATTCTTATTTGGTAAAGAGAAACATGGTAAAGATAGGCCAGAAATAAATTAATAAAAATCATTACTTATACTGTATGGGAAGAAGGAGCTAGAGAAGGCAAGTAAAACTTCATTGAACATTTTTAGATATAATTTTGACTCTTGGACCATGCAAATGTTTTACAGATTCAAGAAATAATATTGAATTTTAAAATAATTTACAATAAAATTAAAATATCTGTATTTACTAGTTTTCTGCCTATGATCTGTATTCTAAAACCCTCTCTAGACTTTTACTTTGCTCCTAATGGAATTCTATCTCAATGAAACACAAATACCCAAGATCAAGAAACTGCTTCCTGACAGAACTGTCAAAATTGGAGCTTGAAGATGGGTTAGAAGTGAAAATTTCTGCTGATTTCACTGTTCCTTAAATAATATTCTGACATTACGGACCCGGTACACGACTTAACAAAGCAAATAATTACAGACCAACTCATCTCATAGAGTTGGCAACAGCACCATCTGGTGGGAAAAACCTATAACTTTAAAATTGCAGTACTTATATTTTCTTTTTTAAGGGGTGAAATTCTTTTACATACCGAGAGTAGCAATCAGAAATGGTTGGTTAATAAGACATTATTAACTCCTATGTGAAATAAGCCTACTCTTAACACAAAATATTGATGGATTACATTTTAAAAGTGCACACAGCTTGCACAAATCATTACTGAACCTTAATGCAACAAGAAGAAATTTTGACAAAATTTATTTTGGTATCAATTATATACATGCCAAAACCATGCAGTGGGTCATGCTTGTAATCCCAACATTTTGGGAGGCTAAGGTGAGAGGATTGCTTGAGCCCAGGAGTTCGAGACTAACCTGGGCAACATGGCGAAACCCTGTCTCTACGAACAATTTAAAAATTAGCTGGGCATAGTGGCGCATGCCTGTGGTCCCAGCTACTTGGGAGACTGAGATGGGAGGATCACTTGGAAGTTAGAGGCTGCAGTGAGCCGTGATTTTACCACTGCACTCCAGCCTGGGCAACAGAGTGAGACCCATTATTTTTATAATGAATCTTATAAAAATACAGCCTGTTTTAATTAAAAAAAAAAAAAAAAGCAGCAAGGTTGAATTATAAGACTGTCTCTGATTATCTGTATTCCTAAAATTGAGAGGACAGAAGCTACCATGGGCCTAAAGTCATTGAGTAAAATGCACCTTATTTGTTTTTCGTCCTTTCTCTACCAGTATTGGCAAAAGAATGAAATCATTTATTTGCCCAATGCTTATCAAAAATAGGAGATTTTCTCTTTCCTTTAAGATGAATATTTACATGCTAGACTGAACTAGAGAACTGAGGCAATTAGGCAATTTGGGGTAAAAATAACTTAGGTTTTAAATACTTAAAATAACTATCATAAAAACACCATTTGGATAATTGCTTCAATTGCTCCAACACCCAAGTGGCTGTCAGATGAATCAAATCAATTCAAAAGAAATTTATTGAGCATGTACTAGGTGCCTTGCACTGCCCTGATTTAGGTAGAGGGAAGGGTAGTGGAGCTGCCTAAGAGATAGGGAAGCTTCTTCAAAATTAATGAAAGAGGGCTAGGCATGGTGGCTCACACCTGTAATCCCAGCACTTTGGGAGGCCAAGGCGGGCAGATGATTAGAGGTCAGGAGTTTGAGACGAGCCTGGCCAACATGGTGAAACCCCGCCTCTACTAAAAATATAAAATTTAGCTGGGTGTGGTGGTGCTCACCTGTAATTCTAGCTACTCAGGAGGCTGAGGCAGGAGAATCGCTTGAACCCAGAAGGCGGAGGTTGCAGTGAGCCGAGATCACGCCACTGAACTCCAGCCTGGGCGACAAAGCGAGACTCCATCACAAAAACAAACAAAAACCTGAGAGGTTTGCATTTAACTATCGTATTTAAAAGTGGCTGCTAGTGGCATTGAGTGTGGGGGCATGTGGCTAAAGGAAATGTCCTGGGGTCCCAAGGATGGAGAAGAAATAACAAATGAAACCTGAAGGTAGAGAGGCAAGGATGAAGATGAACAAAAGTGGGGGAAAACAGACACACATAAAGATAAACGAAACCAGGAGGCTAATAAAAAGGGAGGAAGAAAAGTTGTGAAAATCCATGCACTCTCTCCTAAACTGAAGCAGAGGCCACAGACATGGACTTTCCTCTTCAGCTAACACTGAGTTCTAAGTGAGGTTACATTCAGGAATTACCATCTCTCCTTGCATCCGCTATCACCTTAGCTGCAGACTTGCTCATCACATGCACAATGTAGAGAGGACAGTTCACAGCGCTGGCTATGGTGATGGCTCTCAGCGTGGCCTCTGCCTCCACTGCCTCTGGGCGGCACAACTCGTGACCCTCAGGGCCTGTTATCCCCAGAGCCAACATCTTCTTTGCTCCCTAAAAAGACAGCAGGAATGTGCATATGTGCAAGGAAGGTTTACTAATGACAGATATCATTATTTTATCATAAATTAAATGCAATGCCAGGCTTTTGATCTGTTAGGTATAGGGGTGTGTGTGTGCGTGTGTGTGTGCATGTGTGTGTGTGTGTGTGTGAACATGTTCGTGTGGGTGTATATATACAACATGTATATTTGGTAAGAATAAATTTGATATTCTAATCATATAAGTTAATTTTCCATATGCATATTTTACCATCACTTTTTTTTTATTGAAAAGGGGAAAAAACAAGCACAGGCAACCAAAGCAAAAATGGACTAATGGGATCACATCAAGTTAAAAAGCTTCCGCATAGCAGAGGAAACAATCAACAAAGTGAAGAAACAACCCATGAAATGGGAAAAAATATTTGCAAACTACCCATCTGACAAGGGATTAATAACCAGAATATATACAAAACTAAAACAACTCTACAGGAAAAAAATTAATAATCTGATTTAAAAATGGGCAAAAGATTTGAATAGAGATTTCTCCAAAGAAGACATACAAATGGCAAACAGGCATAGAAAAGGTGCTCAATATCACTGATCATCAGAGAAATGCAAATCAAAACTACAATGAAATATCATCTCACCCCAGTTAAAATGGCTTATATTAAAAAGACAGGCAATAACAACTGCTGGTAAGGATTGGAGAAAAGGGAACCTATGTACACTGTTGGTGGGAATGTAAATTAGTAAAACTGCTATGGAGAATAGTTTGGAAGTTCTTCAAAAAACTAAAAATAAAGCCTACCATATGATCCAGCAATCCCACTGCTGGACATATATGCAAAAGAAAGGAGATCAGTATATCGAAGAGATATACCTGCATTGCCATGTTTGTTGCTGCACTGTTCACCACAGCCAAGATTTGGAAGCAACCTAATTTGGAATTTGGAACCTGATTTGGAATCAACAGATGAATAGATAAAGAAAATGTGGTACATATATGCAAGGGAGTACTATTCTGCCATAAAAAGAATGAGATCCAGTCATTTGCAACAACATGGATGGAACTGGAAGTCATTATGTACGTGAAATAAGCCAGACACAGAAAGACAAACATCACATGTTCTCACTTATTTGTGGGATCTAAAAATTAAAACAATTAAACACATGGAGATACAGAATAGAAGTATGGTTACCAGAGGCTGGGAAGGTTAGTGGGGAGGGATGGCTGTGGGGCGAGGGGGAAGGTGGGGATGGTTCGTGTGTTTTTAAAAAAAAAAGTTAGAAAGAATGAATAAGATCTAGTACTTGATAACACAACAGGGGCACTATAATCAATAACTGCACCTTTTGGCCAGGGCGCATGGCTCACACCTGTAATCCCAGCACTTTTGGAGGTGGAGGTGGGCAGATCACGAGGTCAGGAGATTGCGACCATCTTGGCTAACATGGTGAAAACCCGTCTCTACTAAAAATACAAAAAAGTAGCTGGGCGTGGTGGCGGGCACCTGTAGTCCCAGCTACTCAGGAGGATGAGGCAGGAGAATGGCGTGAACCTGGGAGGCAGAGCTGGCAGTGAGCAGATATCATGCCACTGCACTCCAGCCTAGGCAATAGAGCGAGACTCCATCTCAAAAAATAATAATAATAATAAATAAAAAATAATTGCACCTTTTAAAATAAAAGAGTATAATTGGATTGTTTGTAACACAAAGGGTAAATGCTTGAGGGGATGGATCCCCAATTTTCCATGGTGATTCTTATGCATTGCAAGCTTGTATCAAAATATCTCATGTACCTCATAAATATATACATCTACTAGGTACCCCACAAAAATAAAAAGAAATTAAAAAATAAAAGGTGAAAAAGATATGAAGTTATTTCTAATCACAATCTTTGAAAAGCAATATCTATATTTAAGATTTAATATTGATTCTGACAAACAAAATAAAAATACTATGGATCCTTGTTGAAGTGACTCCCTGTCATACTATGTAATCAGTTTTACTTTTCTTGTGGAATAATCCTCTTCACTTGCTCCCCAACCCAACCCACTAAATGGTATTGGACCTGTTCTCTTTCTTCTTCAAAATGTTATTTCTTCCTTACAAAAAGGGCATGAAGTCCAGACTCAGAGTGGTAAAAAGACTTCCTGATGTCACGAAACTATAAAGCAGAAGAGTCCAATTTAAACCCTGGTCTGTTTTTTGTTTTGTTTTGTTTTGTTTTTACAGCTCATGCTCTCATCTCATTATTCCTCTCTGCCTTGTGGCCACTGAGCCTCTATCTCACTCACTTTAATGGGAGCTGAGCCTAGGGAGTTTAAAAAAAAAAAGTCAGCTAATATAAAGGGCAAGAGACAGCTCTTTAAATCTTGCAGACGGTGTACCCTTCAGGCATTAATAATGGGACTAACATGAGAAATAAATATCATCTAGATTCTTCCAGAGTACATTTTAATATCCAGTTTCTGAAAAGAGCAGGGCTTTAAACAGCTACCTAATACACTGCTTAAGTCATCAGATGACACTGATGTTGTCCACGCTTTGGTATTCTGAACCAGCAGCCTGAGCTTCTGAAAAACAACAAAGCCAAAACTGTGCTGGAGAACACAAAGAAAAGTATTTGTGTTTTCATAACAGCACATGTTTGAGATCTAAGAGCTAGTTTGCAGGGGGAAGTCGTCATTCTAGTGCATATACCACCTGCATAAAGCTGAGAGCAGGGACTCGAGTAAATGGAGTCGGGAGTTTCTGAGTCACAGAAAATCCGTTTCTGAGCCACAGAAAATCCATTTCTGGATTTCTCATGTTCCAATGCATTAAATGAGTTTACCTATGTAGTCCCAATCATCTTCACCTTAAATTATGGCTGCTGTCATTTCTATAGAAGCTTTGGAATGCAAATGCGTACCTCTGCAATTAAGTCTCCATTTTCTGCATGGACCTGGGCAATTGCTCCAATTTCCTTGCATTGAGAGAAGGCTGCGTACAGCTCCAGGTCTCTCACCATGTACAGATCTTTATAGGCCATAAACATCTTGAAAGAGTTAACACCTTTATCTTGCACAAGGATTTTCATTTCTTCTTTAACCTAAAAGGAAGCAGCAACCACAACAACAATATGTTACTCTAATTTAAATGATAATTTCAACATTCTCTAAAACGTTGCATTTGGAAGAGAACTAAGTAAAATAAGGACAACAGTTTAGTTCCACAAAAATGCAATCAAGGCCTTGATCTTTCTCCAAGGTTATACCCCATTTCATCTGATAAACTGCTGCTGCTCTCATACTTTTAAATCACGAAAAAGTGAATAGCTTTTTCCAAAATACTTTATTTCTGTACTTGGATATAAAATTCTCTGCATCTATCTCCCAATTCGAGAAAATTATTCTAGAAAATGACCTTGAAGCCAGGTTGGCAGCAACAGAAGCAATCATGGATCCAGCAGGAATGAACATTAATGTGAGGTAAAGATTCAGGTTCAAATCTGAAAGCCATAGGTGGAGTTCTTAGAAGGAGGAAGTAGAAGATGCAGATGGACCCAGGCATGCCCGAGAAAGCACGAGCTCAGGGTGTAGCTGTAGAGCCAGCCGTGGCGGGCATGGGACCCATTGGCAGCTCCTAGGAGGTGAGAGCTGGAGACTCGACTCTGGACCTGTTGGAAGCTCAGAGGCCTTCAGGGTTGCCAGGGGTCAGGGGCAAGTTAATATCAAAGCTATCTCAATAATTGCTCCTTTTTTTCTTTTCTTTTCTTTTCTTTTTTTTTTTTTTTTTTTTTTTTGAGACAGAGTCTTGCTTTGTTGCCTAGGCTGGAGTGCAGTGGCATAATCCTGGTTCACTGCAACCTCTCCTCCCAGGTTCAAGTGATTCTCCTGCCTCAGCCTCCTGAGTAGCTGAGATTACAGGCATGCACCACCATGCCCAGCTAATTTTTGTATTTTTAATAGGGATAGGGTTTTGCCATGTTGGCCAGGCTGGTCTTGAATTCCTGACCTCAAGTGATCTGCCCACCTTGGCCTCCCAAAGTGCTGGAATTATAGGTGTGAGCCACCGCACCCGGCCTCAATAATTGCTTTTGTAGGTCAGATTCAAGTCTCAATAAGGATCAAAAATTTGAAAGGAAAAACTCATAGATTGGACCAAATAAGACTGTTTGAACTTCTATATGTTAAAACACACCCACACCCACCCACCCACACATACACACACAATGAAAAACGTAACGAGCATAGAATTATTGCTCTTAGCTAATAAAAGTTCTTTTAATTTGATAAGAAAAACATGTTGAAAAATGTTGCCAACCATTCATGGAGTAATAAAATGACTAATAACACATGCAAGAAATAAACTTCCTAGTAACTAAAAAGTGCAAAATAAAGCAGTGTAATTCTATTGAGTCAGCAAAGTTTAAGAATGATATTACACGTGAATTTACTCATTGCTATCACTGTTTATTCCCTTGGAAATGTCCCTCCCTTTTCTTGATGGTGCTTATCCCCCAGCAAAGCAGTAAGGACTGATCACCTGTCTACCCCACTAGGATTTCAGCCCCATGAGAGAAGGGGCCTTGTGAGGCTTGTCCACTGACGTGTCCTGGAACAGTGCCTGGTGCATAGTGTCCACTCAATAACTATTTATTGAATAAATTAATTACTACTTAATTAATATAGAAAAAAGCACTAAAATATTGAGAGTGGACAAGCGATGGAATGTGCTCCAAGTTAGATTGGGAGGGACAGAACATGGGACAGTGCACCTCATTTTTTTCCCCCAACAGTTTCTAATTTTTTACAATGAGTACATTAGTTTTATAGTCAGAAAAAAAAATGCTTAAAACATTGTTAGCATATTCACATGATGGGCTTCCAAAGGGGATTATGATCTGCACTGCTTACATGAAATATCTTTTGCTCTCTGAGTAGAAGAGCCCTCATTAATCATCCCTGCCATCCACGTCCATGCAAGAGTCTCATTATACAACTTGCAAGGATATTAGCTTCAGCCTTGCTCCTCCAAAAGTGTGGCACCTGAACCAGCAGCAGCAGCGTCACCTGGTTGCTTGCTAGAAATGCAGAATCTCGGGTCCCATCTGCCCCTAACCTACTGCTATGGGTTGACTTGTGTGACCCCAAAATTCATATGTTGAAGTCCTAACCCCTTGTTTGGAAATAGAGTCTGTGCAGATGTAACTAGTTAAGATGAGGACATGAGCACATGGGCTTTATTCAGTGTAACTGGTGCCCTTATATCAAGTGGAAACTGGGATGCAGACCTGCCACGGGGAGAACATCATAGGAAGATGAAGGCAGAGATTGGGGTGATGCTTCGACAAGACAAGGAATGCCAAAGGTTATCAGCAAACTACCAGAAGTTAGGAGAGAGGAACGGAACAGGTTCTCCCTCAGAGCCCTCAGGCGGAACCAACCCTGCTGACCCCTAAATCTCAGGCTTCTGGCCTCCACAACTGGGAGGCCGTCAATGTCTGTTGTTTCAGCCATTCTGTTTGTCGTACATTCTGTTCGCTAGGGTTACAGCAGCCCTAGCAAACGAATAACCCCCCTGAACAGAATCTACAATCTGCATTTTAGCAAGGTTTACCAGGTGACTCTTTGCATACTAAAGTGTGAGAAGCACTGATAAGGACAAACACCATCACCTTTGCTCCATCTTTAAAATAGGAGAATAGGAAAATGAAGACAGGGAAGGAAGGGAGGGAGGAAAGAGAAGAAGACAGAAGGAAGAGAAGAAGGGAGGTAGGGAGGGAGGTAAAAGAAGAGAAGGGAGGGGAGGGGAGGGGAGGGGAGGGAAGGGAATGGGGATGATCCTAAAAGCATAAGAGTTCAGATGCATCACTAAAAAGGCATAAGAAAAACTAACTTTAGCTGTGGACTATAAACCTTGCTATTATGTTTGCTGAACTACCTGTTAAAGATTGATATTTGTTTTTGATTAACTTGCGGTCTAAAGCCCGAGTTTGTGGGGGACGTGAGACTATGTCCTAATGGTGAACTCTTTCTGGTAAAAAGATTGCTGAATTAAGGGAAATGTGGAAAAACATGTTGCAATTTAAATTTCAAGTAAAAATTTCTTCCAAAATTCACACACAAATTTATGTGGGAGGAAATCAACATATTTTAACATCTCTCAAACTTTCTTTTCTATCTAAATCATGTTATTTCTGCCATGCCCTGGGCAATTAGTGGGCATGGAAGGTTGCTTTAAGCTTTATTATGAAATGGTCTGACCAGGTAGTAACATTAGCAGAGCAGGAAGATCACTCGGTCAAGATACCGCTAGGAGAAGACTCTGGAAACAGTCCAGGTCTGTCCCTTCCTCTCTAAAGAAGGCTCATGAGTGGGAAGGCAGGCTTCTAGTTCTAGAGAATTCTAAATTTAGAATTTCCTTGATTTTTTTTTGAGAAATTAAACATTTTTTATTGAAGTTCTAACCTGTGGGAAAATACTGTTTAAAAGATTCTGGGGATATTGAATTTAAGAAAAAGAGAAATCAGTATATTAAACACTACACTTAAAGCATTGATGATTCATCAATTAAATATTAAGAGAAGCTGTTATGAATGAGTGTAAAAGATTTATCCTATTGTCTTTATACGATTTTTAAATTTAGTTTTTAAAATTGATAATACTTTGCAGAATTAAAAATTCAAAAGATACAAAAGAATATGCAATGAAAAGTCTTCCTGCCAATTCTGTCCTCCAGTTATCTAGGAAGCAGTCAACATCACCAGGTTCTTGCTCTTGTGCACATGAGGACAAGAGGACAATGGGAACACATCGAAATTCAGGTGATTTACCTGGTCACTCCACCACGTCACTGCCACGTGAAGGCTGTAGTCACAGCAAACTTTGGGATCAGCCCAGCTTCGCCAGGTCTCGAAGGCCTCAATGAGGGAGCCACCTTTCTGAGGAATGGCGAAATCAATAATCATGGTGGTGCCTCCTGCGAGAGCAGCCTGGAATCATAAGAGGTTTTCAACAAATTAGCTATCAATTTCCTAGTTAAGTCATTTATCATCTTGAACAATGTGCATTTGTAAGCACTTGGGCAAACTCGATGGGTCCAGGAAATTGCAAAAAGATGCTGCCTGTTTAAATGACCCAGAAGGGCACGAATAGACTTTTCATAAATTAAGTTTAAACTATTAAACCTGCTGGAATTGCTTCTGCAAAAAGAATGTCATATCTGATAAGACGAAAATGGCTTTGACTCAAAGAAAACAGAGTGAGGATTGTAAAGAAAAATCAAAATGGAAAAGTGGAAAAAATGCACACATTTTTGTTCTTGAGAAGCGATATTCATTATTATAAAATTCCATTTTATTAGAATCCATCCTGATGAACTGTATCTCTAACTGTCCTGTGGTCCTCTCAGAATCCTGGGAGACTTACATGGTTCTGGTCTTGCCTCCATTCGCAGAAACCAACTGGTGACCCCTTTATCTTAGATTTGCACCTGTCCCTCTGTCCACTGCTACCGCCCTGGTCTTAGTTCAGATCCTTCTCATTCCTCACCTTAACTATTGTAAGAGTCCTGATTGATCTTCATCTCCCATTCCCTCCAATACAAACCCCTCATTGCAACGAGAGAGATATTTCCAAAGCACAAATGTGATCACTGGATTCCAAAGATGAAAACTGAGTGCTTCTCCCTGCCTCTGCACAAACTGGAATCTTCATAACATGGTCTATAAATCCCCGCATTCTGCCTCAACTTGCAATATACCCCTTAGCACATTATATTACATTACATCACTGCTAATTTAAAAACTGTTACTAAATCACATGCCTTTGACGAATTATTTAAATTGATTTCAATTAAGCTAAAATCACAAGATGGTTCATTGTTTTTAATTGTTGTATTCAGACACTGTAGGTGAAGAAAACATAGACAGGAGGGATGCTGGCACAGTGGCTTAGACCATGGACCTGGGAGGCTCACGGGCACCAGGGCACAAAGCTCAGCATCAACACTTATTCACTGTGGTCATCTGAGCAATTTCTTAACCTCCGTGTGCCTTTAATTCGCCATCTGCAAAGTGAGGACAATTGTACCTAAACCATAGGCTTGATAGGAGGATTAAACTGAGGTAATGTATACAGAATGCTTAGGTCCAGGCGCCTTGGCTCATGCCTGTAATCTCAGCGCTCTAGGAGGCTGAGGTGGGAGGAGAGCTTGAGCCCAGAAGTTCAAGACTAGCCTGGGCAACACGGTGAAAACCCCATCTCTACAAAAATGAAAAATTAGCCAGGCATAGTGACACACGCCTGCAGTCCTAGCTACTTGGTAGACTGAGATGAAAGGATCACTTGAGCCTGGGAGTTCGAGGATGCAGTGAGCTGTGATTGTACCACTGCATGCAAGCCTGGGCAGCAGAGAGAGACCCTGTCTCAAAAATAAACAAATAAATAAAAATAAAGTGCTTAGTACAGAGTTTGATTCATGGTAAGTGCTTTATGAATTGAGCACTACTATTTCAGGATTAGGAATTTTTCCATCTTGCCTATATTGTGTTATCTCATCACCAGAAATGTGGTCATGTTATAACACAGGAAGGGGCAGTGCCTCTGCCTCTCTTTCCAGCCCCCGCCACCCTCCCCCAGTGGCCTCCAGACATACCGGATGCCCCCATGTCCTACCTGATATGCCAACTCTATTCTACCCCCACTTTTCTTGCTTACTTCAATAGATTTTTATTTTTCCTTAAGTTACCTGACCCCACTCCAATTCTTTTTGCTCTCAAAAATTTCACTTTTCGTACAGGATCTGGTACATTGTCTCCACCTTTAAATAACACTGCCTTATCTGTGGCAAAATCATACATATTTGCATTTCTTAAGAAAACCCTATTGATGTAATGAAAATACTAGGAAAAAAAATCCTCAGACTTTGTATTTTTATTTGAATACAGATTAATCTTCTTACCTTCTTCCTTCTTAAAGTGTCTTCCCAGTATGACAAGACATCCCTTGAGGATGAAGGATATTTTTCTAATAGAATCTGCTGTTAATTAAAGCGTTAGAAGAAAGTCCTCTTTTAGCATCTACTGAACTAGAAAATCAAGCTTAAAGAACTATTCTTTCTATTCTTTCCCTATTAAAATCTGCCATACACAGGATGTGGAGAAACTAGATAAACAGCTGGTGGGAACGTAAAATGGTACAGCCACTTTGGAAAACAGTTTGGAGCTCCTCTCACAGTTAAAGATAGAGTTACCATAGGACCAAGCAATTCCACTCCTAGGCCTATAGCCAAGAGAAATGAAAACATGTTCTCGTAAAAACTTGCACACAAATATTCACAGCAGCATGATCCATGATAGCCAAAAAGTAGAAACTATACAAGCAAAACAATACAATATCCATCGACTCATGAATGGATAAATAAAATCTAATATATTCATACAATGGGATAGTATTTTACCATAAAAGAAAATGAAGTACTGACATACACTATGACATGGGTGAAGTTTGAAAATATGATGCTAAGTGAAAGAAGCCAGTCACAAAGGTTATATATTGTGTGATTCTACTTATATGAAATGTCCAGAAGAGGCAAATCCATAGAGCAAGTGGAACAGTGGTTGTCTGGGACTGGGTGGAATGAGGAGAGTCCAAGGTGATAGCTAAAGGGTATGGTGTGTCTTTTGGGAGTATCAAAAGTGTTCTGGCCAGGCACGGTGGCTCATGCCTGTAATCCCAGCACTTTGGGAGGCTGAGGTAGGTGGATCACCTGAGGTCAGGAGTTTGAGACAAGCCTGGCCAACATGGTGAAACCCCATCTCTACTAAAAATACAAAAATTAGCTGGGCATGGTGGTGGGTGCCTATAATCCCAGCTACTAGGGAGGCTGAGGCAGGAAAATTGCTTGAACCTGGGAGGCAGAGGTTGCAGTGAGCCGAGAAAGTGCCACTGCACTCCAGCCTGGGTGACAAGAGCAAAACTCCATCTCAAAACAAACAAACAAACCAAAAGATATTCTACAATTGATTATGGTGATGCTTGCACAACTCTGTGAATACACTAAAAGCCATTGTCCTATACGCTTTAAATGGCCGAATTGTATTGTAGGTGGATTCTATCTCCATAAAACCAGAAAAGGTCTACACATCCAAGCCATTATATGTAGCGAAGGAAGTGGTAGATTACACAAATAATTAGGCAATGATTCTGCCCTCAGGGTGTTTATAGGATAAGCAGAAATATTGTAATAACAGGTAGCAAGTATACTCTTATAATAAACAGCAGTATAAACAGTAGTATAAAAATTGCTAAAGGGAGGTAAAATTCGCTAAGTTCCCTAGAAGGGGTACAGAGAAAAGATGACTGGGAATTCAGAGGAGAGAAACATCAACTCAGATCAGAGATGGCTTGGATTTCAATCAGGATTAGGACATACACGTGGAAGTTTCCAATTAAGTGTAATAATATCTGACTCACAGCAAGTGCTGTGATGCTGTTTTTGTGCACCATGATGCTCTAGGAACTACTCCAATGTTTTGCATATTTTAACCATCTCAAGAGCTCTACAGTAGGTGCTATGGTTAACTCCATTTTAGAGTGGTGAAAACTGAATACAGAAAACCTAGATGATGGGTTGATGGGTGCAGCAAACCACCATGGCACATGTATACTTATGTAACAAACCTGCACATTATACACATGTATCCCAGAACTTAAAGTAAAATAAAGAAAAAATAAACTGAATACAGAACCATCAATAACCTGGCCAAAGTCTCATAGCCAGCAAGGAACAATGGCAGGGTTAGAACCTGAGTCATCAGGCCCTAGAGCCTGAGCCTCCAGGAAATGTGAACTGCATGAGGAGGAGCTCTGAGGAAGAAGATCTGGGGGGAAGAGGTAGCAGCTCAGCAGAAAGTGTTAAAGGGCAGAATTAAGGTGACTGGGGACCATATAAAGTGGTGGTCCCAGAGGAGAAAGACAGGGCAATGACTGTTTTTAGTTGTGAAGGGAGTCAGGTGAGGCGATTTGACTACGATGAGTGAGAAGATGGCAGGCAAGTGGACAGAGGAGGAGCATGATCTGCACTTAGGAGGGATGTGAATGAAGTGCAGAACATTCTGAGAGTGAGGTGCCTGGGGACGTGTCCACCTGGTGGCATCTGCAGACAGGAAGACATACAGACCTGTTTCCAAAGAGCATACAAGACTAGGAGAAAATGTAGGAGTGACCTGGTAGAAGATGCCACAGGGGTCCCGAGATTGGCCGGAATGGTCAGGGAGACAGAAGCCAGACATGACAACATGAGCCACAATAACATGCTTTGGAACATACCAATACTCAGCACGAACACAAAACCACACTGAGCCAAGATAAAATGTTTACAGTGGCTGGTTCTGGGTGGTATAATTCCAGGCCATTTAAATTTTCCCCTACTTAAAATTTATTTTCAATATTTTCTAAACTTTCTATTAAAATAAGAATTTTTATATGAAAAACAAATATCTTACATATAAATATATGACACAAGGCATATATATGTACAGTCATGTACCATAATGGTGTTTTGATCAATGACAGGACCACATATATGATGGTGGCCTCATAAGATCACAGTACCATATTTCTACTGTACCTTTTTTATGTTTAGCAATGTTTAAATACACATTTATTATTGTGATTGCCTATGGTATTCAGTAGAGTAACTACTGAACAGGTTTGTAGCCTATAAGCCACAGGTCATAGCATATAGCCTAGGTGTGTAGTAGGCTCTACCATCTAGGTTTGTGTAAGTACACTCTATGATGGTCTCACAACCACACATTTGCCTAATGGCACATTTCTCAGAATGTATTCCTGCTATTAAGTGACACATGACCATATATGGTGTATAAATTAAATAGACAGAGCTGTTGATGGTCTTCTTACCAGATTGAAGATATGATAGTCAAAGGGCCACTCTTCTAACACTAAAGCAAATGAAAATTTTTGGGGCTACAATTTGAAAGCTCTTAAATGAGGGTTGATCACAAATGTTCCACCTTCCTAATTAACTAGGAGCAGGAAAGAGAGAGGAGAGGAACAGCCACTTATCTTTTGCTTCTTCTTGTTCTGTTTCTTATCCCCATTTTTATCTCCCTCTTCTCAACCCCAGACTGGGAATGAGTTTGGAGAAGCTGTATTGAATCGGAAAGGATGGCTGGGGCCGAATTTCTCTCAAATAGCTACACGAAGCCTAGTTATTTCCTTTGCTTTTATTCCTAATTGACTTCTTTCCATTTTTATTTGTCAGTTAGCCAAACAAAATGGATTTAGCTTTTCTAATCTTGGCTCACAAATCAATTATTTCAGCTCCTAATTACTTTTGCTGTTCTTCCTTGTAAACCTTCCAATTTATTTAAAAAACTCTTTTAGGGGACAGGGGAGCCCATGCTGCTTCCAGAAGAAATGCAGTGGAACAGAAATTGAGATAAACTCTAACAGTGGGTCATAATGTTACACAAGATTTTGTTTAAGAATATTCCATCATAAATTATTACTGAAAGTACAGTAGTTATCTCTTATCCAAGAGGGATACATTCCAAGACCCCCACTGGATGCCTGAAACTGAGGATAGTATTGAACCCTACATATGCTATGTTTTTTCCTATATGTACATACCTATGATAAAGTTTAATTTATCATTGGGCACAGTAAGAGATTAACAGCAATAACTAATAAAAAATAGAACAAATAACCAGCATTGCTCTTGCACTTTGGGGCCATTATGAAGTAAAATAAGGGTGACTTGTGGGTGGCCACAAGCACTGCAATACTGTGACAGTTGACCTGATAACTGAGCCAACTACTAAGTGAGAGATGGGCAGAGAGCATCTACAGCATGAATGCACTGGACAAAGGGAGGACTCACGTCCCAGTCCCAGGTAGGATGGAGCAGGATGTCTTGAGATTTCATCACACTACTCAGGATGTTGTACAATTTAAAACTCATGATTGTTTATTTCTGGAATTTTCTGCTTAAGATTTTTGGACTATAGTTGACCTCAAGTAACTGCAGAAATTGAAACTGTGATTCAGGGTACACCACTGGATTCAAATGCATTTTCTCCCCTTTTATGGTGCCACCAAATTTTTATTTCTAAGCTTATCCTAAAACAAGTGACTTTGTTTCACTAAAATCCATCACAGAACCCGCACTACCCAAGTAAAACAAAAAGAAACCCAACAGTACGTTTGAGCCTTAGGGAGAAAAGTTCGTGGCTGAATTTCCAACTCTCTCGCAATCATTGAAACCTATGAAAACAAGTTTCATGATCCCAACGTCTGTCCGAAATCCAGAAGCACACTCAGCTTTGTAAAGATGTCTTGCACATTCCTGTCCACGCTTGGCTTCTTGCCTCCCTAAGTTTGGAATATTAACCACACTATCATCCATCCCACCAGAAACTTAAGAGTTACACTTGACACCCTCTTTTCTTCCCTGTATCCCCAAATCCAATCTATCAACAAGACCCTGGAGGCTGTCTCCTATGAACTCCAGGAGCCGCTCCACTCCTGCATCTTCACCTCTACTGCCTGGTGCCACCATCATCTTCCCACGGGGCTAGCACAGTGAAGAAAGGAGAAGGGAGGGAAAACAGAAAGGAAGAGGGCCATAAAGAGGGTGTGTTAATGAGTAGGTTACCACTGTGAGCAACCAGAGTTCAGTCCCCAGAAAATCCTCAGAGCAACAATGTGAACACAACTCCAAGGTAGGAGGTATACCTACTATATGTCTGCCCAGCCATATCTGCCACTTCCCATCTTTTACTGAGTTCTCTTTGCTCTGAAGATGGAGAAAAAGCAATTGTTGCTCAACCCATAAGATCCTGCATGACCTGAACTTTAGCTTTCTGCAAAGCTCTCTATTGAGTTGTTCCCTCTCAACTCATTCACTCCGCTCCACTGACTCTGTCCCTGCCTCTCTTAGGAGACCTGAGTTCTTTCCCATTTCAGAGAGAGACATCATTCATGTTCTTCCCTCCTCTACCCATTCCTGTGCTGAGTCCAAGCAATTCTTAACCCTGGATCATGCTGGAATAATACAGAAAGCATTTACTCCATTCCCCAGAGATTCTGATTTAATCAATGTTGTTTCATCTCTGTATGTTCTGTGCCCATTGCAGTACCTGGCACATGAATATTCTCTAAATGTTTGAAGGGGAAAGGAAGAGAAGGACCAGTGAATTTCCCCAAAAGTTAAGAGATGGAATAATTATGATGGTTCACTTTTCCAATAGCAAACTGGGAACCCTGTGTAAGTTGCGTGTTAGTGTGAAATGTCATTTCCCAAAAATATTGCTAGTCCTGGCCCCGGAGTTTCCTAGATCCTTCTATGAAAATGTTAATATGGAATGTCAATGCAGACCACATCTGAAGGCTGAATGCTCAGTTTTTCCAAAGTTCGCTACCAAATCAGTGTTAACTAGGACTTTTAACAAATACAATTTTAATTTATTTCTGTATCTACGCCTCAAATAACTTCTTGACTTCTAAAAAAGATTACATTTTGTTTTACTTTCAGGTGAATTTTAAGGTCTTTGCTTTTATGTGTGAAAAACAGATCCTCAGGCTCAGGAACTCATCCATGACTATCACTATATAATGCAGTTTCCCTGTTAGGTGCAATGAAACATAACAGAAAAATTGAAGTGTCCTTTCTCAACTTGTTACTTGACATGTGAGAAGAAAGCACAAAGCAGTGTTGAGGTATAGATGCTGGGCAGTTGCCCAGGCTCACTTGTCAGCCAAGTAAGCAGCTCAGAAACACAACCAGGTGATGCAGGCCACTGTGACTGATGACTCAGCAAAGGGGAAAATGCCAGATGTCACTGACCTCACATGTTTACTAAAAAATTGTCACAATCATCAAAGCACAGTCTATAAAGTTCAAACTTACTATATAAAATTTCTTATCAAAGTCCAGACAGATTAGAGACCCATATGCCTCTAGTCTGTTTACCACTGAGAACAAATACCATGGTTTTCATCTCCATAACCTCTGCACCAGCCACAATGCCTGGCACTTAGTGGGTTTCCAAGAAATACCTGTTGACTAAATTAATGGAACCTAACAGCCAACTTGAAAAATCCTTAGTTTGGGATTATTCCATAGTAGATGGCAGTTGAGGCTCTAGAATATGCCACTGTAGCATAAAGATTATTTTGAGCTCCAGATATTTGAGAATAGGTGTTGTTTTTTGTTTGTTTTCCCTAAGTCCCAAATCTGCTATAAAGCAAAGCCTCCCCAAAGACCTCAATTATCATAAATTCCCTCTCCAGGGGTTTCATACCAGGGATGATTGACTTATCACTAGAGACTTGAAAGCTGACACCATACCTAAATAGACATTGTCAGAAAACTATCATATGTCCCATATCTCCTTCTAAGGGCCTATTTATCTTTTCTAAAAGTCATTTGTTTTCCTGTGTGTCTTTTCTCCCCGTGACCGTCCCCTATTAAGAAGTTGTTTGTTTTTTTGCAAGTGCCTGCTCCGCCTTCCCTTATTCTGTTAAGATGGTGTAAAACCCCCAAAATCTAGCCTCCTCCTTGAGTCATATTTTGTCCGGGCGCAGTGGCTCACACCTGTAATCCCAACACTTTGGGAGGCCGAGGTGGGCAGATCACAAGGTCAGGAGATCAAGACTATCCTGGCTAACACGGTGAAACCCTATCTCTACTAAAAATACAAAAAAATTAGCCAGGTGTGGTGGCAGGTGCCTGTAGTCCTAGCTACTTGGGAGGCTGAGGCAGGAGAATGGCATGAACCTGGGAGGCGGAGGTTGCAGTGAGCTGAGACTGCGCCACTGCATTCCAGCCTGGGTGACAGAGTGAGACTCTGTCTCAAAAAAAAAAAAAAAAAGATAGTGTATAATCCCCAAAATCTAGCCCCCTCCTTGAGTCACATTTTTCTGTGAATTCCTACATATGTATGTGAATTTTTTTAATTAGACTTTTCTTTTGTGAATCTCTCTTTTGTCAGTTTAATTTGCAGGCCCCCAATTACTAAACATAAGAGGGTCAAGGAAAAGATTTTCCTCCCTGACAGAAGCATCATGGAAACCTTGATTTCTAGACTACCTCTCTCAGACATTGGTATCGTCTGGCTCTGTGTCCCCAACCAAATCTCATGTTGAATTATAATCCCCAATGTTGGGGGAGGGACCATGTGGGAGGTGATTGAATCACGGGGGCATATTTCCCTCTTGTTGATCTCATGAGTGAGTTCTCATGAGCTTCCAGAGGCCTCCCCGGTCATGCCTCCTGTACATCCTGTGAAACTGTGAGTCAATTGAACCTCTTTTCTTTAAATATTACCCTGTCTCAAATAGTTCTTTATAGCAGTGTGAGAACAGACTAATACAGACATTGAAAACACCCAGACCAGACATGTGAGAGAGAAAACAAGGGGTGGAGGTGAATAGCATGCCAATGGAATATCAAAGCTGAAAGAAGGCAAGTTGTGGAATCTAAGTTCAGTGAAAGGATTCCTAACACACAACACCCTTAACAGAACCAAAACTTTAGTTAGCATCAAGTGGTTTCAGTTAATCTTTGAGATTTTTTTGTGCTTCTTCTGATTAGTCTGAAGGTTAAGTTTGTAATCATTAAATAGCCATTCAAGGAAACCACGGAATTACAAACCCTCGAAGCTGCAGCATCTAAACTACTAATACAACATGAATGTTCAAAGTTCAGCCTCACCAGTTATTAAAGAGATGATCTTTTAAAGACAGTAAGGAGTGCTACGTTTTTCCTCTGAAATTAACATAGATTTTTTAAAAACTCCTTATCCAGGCTAGGCACAGTGGCTCACAGCTGTTAATTCCAGCACTTCGGGAGGCTGAGGTGAGTAGATCACTTGAGCTCAGGAGTTTGAGATCAGCCTGGGCAGCATAGTGAGACCCTGTCTCTACAAAAAAAAAAAAAAAAATACATTAGCTGGGCATGGTGGCATGCACCTACAGTCCCTGCTACTCGGGAGGTTGAAGTGGGAGGATTGCTTGAGCCTGGGAGATTGAGGCTGCTGTGAGCTGAGATTGCACCACTGCATTCCAGCCCAGGTGAGAGAATGAGACCACCGTCTCAATAAAATAAAATAAAATAAAATAATGTCATTATCCAATATCGACCAGAATGCAGTGAAATGGGGATGATAATGGGCACATACACTGAAGAGCAGTTTGAACGAATGTACTAAACTCCTTTAAGATGTGTCTAATACTCATTGGCCCAGGCATTTTACTCTAAGGGATGATTTCTGAGGCAATCATCAAGAATATGAACAATAATTTACATATAAGGATGTCTGTCACAGCATTGCGATATAGTGGAAAAAAACTGGAGATCACCAAAATGTTCATCATGGAGAAGATGAGAGCTGAACCATCAAAGTTTGGGGAAACAGGAAGAAAAATGAGTTTAAAACTTGGAGGAGAGGTCACGTTTGGTTTGGAACATGCTGAGTTTTGAGGTGCTTCTGGGATATCCAGGTTGTGATATCTAGAGACAGGCAGATATTGAGGCCTGATGTTTAAGGAATATGGAGGCTGGAGAGAGAGATCTGAGACTCAGCCTCAGAGAGGATAATGCGGCCACAAAATCACATTATCCAGTGGTATTTAAGGACGGGGGAAATGTTTAATGAACAAGGCTGACTCCAATCAGTATGCCCAATTTGGTAGAAGGAAACAAATGTTTGTTTATATGTCCCCCCCAAAAAAGAAATATCTAGAAGGATAGGGAGCCAAATGTTAAAATTATAGGTGATTTAAATATTATTTTTCTTTATACTCGTCTGCATTTTTCCTTTTTAAAAAAGCAGTTAATTCATTTAACTAATGCATATTGAGTGACTACAATGTGCCAGCATTTTCTTAAGGTCTGGATGATAAGTATATATTGTTTTTATAACTTAAAAAACTCTTTTTGAATTGCTCATCTAACCAATGCCTCATTTCACAGATAAGAAAATGCTGACAATCCTGAGAGAGGAAGTTACTTGCCCAAGGTCACAAAATCAGCCCATGCAGCTCCTGAAGCCCAGCCTGGAGCTCTGGAAAGCTATAGAAAAGGGGATTTGATTTGCAACCAAGGTTTTTGAAGCACAGCTCTTCCACAAGTTGCAGAAGCTCTATAAATACAACTGTAAATGCGTGGTGTGCTTAATCACATGCCTTACACTGCCTTGTAAGTAATCACCACAATGGCATTTTACCAAAAAGTTTCAAAGCAAAATAATGTAATTTCCTTTCTCAATAATTTTGAGAACTTTTTGTCCTTTACAATAAAGAAAAAAGAAAAGAGAAAAAGAGAAGTGTGTTGCACGGTTTCCCAATATTTAAAAAGATGTTCCTCCTGCCAGCTGCTGACACTACTGGGTTTTTAATGCAACTCCACCCACTCCGACCTGCATACACCTCTGAATATAAATTTATGTATATTTGAAAACTTGCCAAACTCTTATACTTCATTCTCTTATAACAGAATGTAATAAAAGCAAAGTCACAATTCTTTCAAATTTATTGAATTCATACTACCTATTGAATAAAAAATTCCATTGTCCTTCCTCATAGATATTGAATTATCTGAAGACCACTGTACATCTGGTATAGACCAACAAAATGAAATATGATTTCTTTAAAGCAGAACATTATTTCCATTAGTTACTTCAGAAAGCTTTTACCTGTAATTAAGCTAATCAATTACAGGCTTTAAACCAATCTCTGACATGAATTAGATTTACGAAATAAATAACCTTTAGTTAATGTATATTCGTTTTTAAAATTGAGTCCCATCACAATCTAGTGATCGATAAATAGAGTACCAGAAACAATATCCTTTTCTATTTGTCAGGTATTATAAATGATCAGCCTGCTGGATGTAGAATGCAAACAGCTATTGGTCTAACCTTTAGGGGCCCATCTCCTGAAAGCATAATATATCATTTTTACTTTATGTTTTTTCTGTACTTAAGGTCCATTTCTGCAGCCTTACAGATGATGTGGCTATAAATGCATGTATTATACAAATGCCTTATAAACCGAATACCTGCAGTGTATATTTATTTTGATAACCTTAACTGCCTCTAGCTTTAGGAAAGTGAAGAGCTACTGTCTTTTCTATGGATGACTCTGCTCTATTTTCGAGAAAAGATGCTTCGCATTAACATGCAACTTATGCGGCTTTGTCATCTATCACTTGCCACCCTGACAAATCTGAACATTAGATGTTTTTTCAAAGGAACAGACATTAATAGGTAACAGCTTTAGCGATGGGTCAGGCAGTACTGAATTTGAAGACTCACTCGATCAGTTACAGCCCTAGGTGTACAACCTTAGACCTTAGGCAAGTAACTTAGGCTTCAGTTTCCTCAATTGTAAAAAAGTAGACAATGACATCTGGGATTTTTGGAAGATAATGCATAATTTATGACATTGCCTGGTATGCGCTTGATAAAATAGATGGTACTTAAAGGTATAAATAAGAAGATGTTTTTCAAGTTTAACATATCATACAACCAGTATTTACAAAAGGCCTATCTTTGTCTCTAGCTCCCCAAAACAAACACCCACCAACGTTGCTTTGGGGATTATTGTGAAGGCCAGGAAAGAAGACAGAATAACTCTATAATGCCCTTCTTCCAGAATTCAGGCCAATACTGTAATGTTCATGTTTATCTATACTTCCCCATCTGGTTCACTTTATGAAGCCTCAGTTGTTTCTGGGGGTGGCAGTGGTTACCTCTTGGGATCCAACCAACTGACTCTGAAGTAGGCTATTGCAACACAGCCCCTTTGTGAGTACTGTTTAATATTCAACAGGAATTTGGTATTTGCTAAACCTTTGACCTTAGTATCTCTGACCATATCGTTTTCTGCTTAAGATCCTAAACTCATGAAGAACATGTTTTTGTTTAATGTTTTCACAACTTTTAAGTACAGAAATGCTTAGAGGATCGGCTGGTGGATAAATCCTTTGAGATGTTGACAACAACATACTATACCCCATAAGGACCTACATTCTCAGTTAAGAATTGTAAATCTCTCTAAACTAGAGAATCCCAGAATGGCTAAGGAACAGATAGAAGACCAGGAAGACCCCACTTTCCAGGATCTTGGAGCACGTAAAGATAATCTTGAGAAAGAGAGGGAATGCCCCCTGCCCACAGCATTCCAGTTGTCTTCTTTGCTGCTTCATCTGGACAGCAGAAAGAGAATGAAAGTTACTGCTCAGCTGTAAGAGGGAGAATGATGCTAGTGGTCAGAAATAGCAGCTCCCCACCTTGCAGATGGGAGTGTTCAATGGGATGCCCTGCCATCAGCAAAGGACTTTGTTAACGATAAGTCTATGACAACAGAAAGGGCTTGCGCTATGACTGCAAGTTCTGACATTTTAAATACAGGTGTACACACACAGACACATGAACCATATGATCTGAATTTTGTAAAATACAGCATATTAAAACATGTAAAGGCAATGCACCAAAACATTGGCTGTCACTGAGAGGGAGTGTATTATTAATGTTTTTCTTCTTTTTACTTTCCTATTATTTTTCCATTTGTTTCCTATAATCACATATTGTTTTGATAGCTAAAAAATTCATTAAAATGTAAAAATAAGTTCATTCAAATTCAGTGCATATTACTTTTTAGCAAAAGGGAAAAATGAATACACAAAACAAAGTTTGCCAATTTTTAAAGCAGACAATGATCTGTCCTACAAAAGACTTTATTGACATAATGATAAAGGTTGATAATTAGTAATCAGGGAGAAGCTTTCCAAATGGCGATTTGAGCAGCTTGCCCAGATCCTTCTCTCTGGGTCAAATCTACCTGCCTTCCTTTTTTTCTGTTAAACATTCCCATCAATCATAGAGGATTGGGGAACTTGGAGAGGGGGAAGAGTAAGGAGAGCAAAACTGTCAGAAATCAGTATATGAATGAAGTAGCTATCACCAAAACTGCTTTGAAAGACCGTCAGCCTGTCCACAGTAACATGGGAAGAGAAAGACAGAGAGGGGTTGAGGGGGTGGGGGGAGAAGGAAGGGAGGGAGCGATGGAGAGAGGGAGGGAGGAAGGAAGGAAGCCTACTATACACTGGACTTAATAGTCCAATTTGTTTCACACAAGGTGTGGTCCAAGTGAAAAGCCAAGGCCTTTAGTGTATCAATACACCTTCACTTTGGAAGAAGCCATTTCTCCCAAGGCAGCTCAAAACACAGGACTCAAGGAGGGTGTGGGTTTTACTTTAGCCCAAGTGCTGAGAGTAGAATTTTCACTCTATGTTCCTGTAAAGCTGCTCTGTTAGTCTCTTGATCTTGCGTTGAGGAGGTTTGGGGAAATGTTGCAGGGGTGTCCAATCTTTGGCTTCCCTTGTCTTGGGCCACACACAAAATACATTAACACTAACGACAGCTGATGAACTAAGAAAAAAAATTGCAAAAGAAAAAAAATCTCATAATGTTTTAAGAAAGTTTATGAATGTGTGTTGGGCCACATTCAAAGCCATCCTGGGCTGCATGCTGCCTGCAGGTTGGACAAGTTTGGTTTAAGTTTCCCTTTCATTGACCCAAACTTCTAGGCCTTTGTATCTAGAGAAACCCAAGCCTACCTCCACCTGGGGAGTGGTGATCTGACTGCTCTCCTGCAACATCAGTAAAACTATGGGTACTCCAGCAGCAAGAATGTTGTGTCCCCAGAGCAAGTGGGATGGAGAAGAGAGCCTGTGAGGCTGCGTTGGTGTGTGTGAGTGCTGCGAGATCGTTTCCGGAATACTTTTTCTTCTAAACCCTGGTCGGGGCTATATTTTTTTTCTACTGGGGGTGGGAGTGGGGGCAGAGGGTAGGGGACGGGAACGTGAACACAGTGGGCATCTAGCCCACTCAGACACATCACCCGCTACACTGCTCACTTTGAGTCAAGGCTGTAACTACCAGGTGAATGGATTTTTCATTTGGTTTTGGCTGGGGATAAAGGATGGGTCGAAATGGTTGGAAGAAATGACTGGGACTGCCTACTTTAAAAAAAGATTCTAAAGAAGGTATGGAAGATTTCCGACTGCCACAGAACACCAATCAAAATGGGGTGGCGGGGGGATTTGGGGAGTAAGCGGTATAGAGAAATGAGGTTAAGGGGATGGCCTTAAACTCATCAAATTAACCAAAGGGAGGAGTCGAGGGCGTCTGGTTGAGCCAAGGCTGCTGGGCTGCTGCCCAGAAGGGGCGCCTGGAAAGGACCCCAGCGAAGAGAATCTGAGTCCCCTCTGACACCCGCCGGGGCCGCGCTCCTTCCCGCCCACCCAGCCCCTCGGCACCGCGCTGCGCGAGGTGGCCCTGCTGGGGACCCCGGGACGGCTGGAGAGGCTGCCCGAGGCTCCGTGGGTACCGCGGGGCGGGGGCGCGGCGGGGCGGGTACCTTGGTGCCCTGGTGGAAGTCGTCGATGGACCGCGAGCCCATGAAGGGGAACTCCATGTGCGTGTGTGTGTCGATGCCTCCCGGCAAGACGAGCTTGCCGGCGGCGTCGAGGACCCGCAGCCCCACAGGAGCGCCACCGGGAGGCAGCAGATCGCGCCCAAGCGCCCGCACCACGCCGTCCTCCACCAGCACGTCGGCCACCTCGGAGAAGTCGTCGTTGACCACGCGACCCCCGCGGATTAAGAGCCGCGAGGGCGCCGCCATGCCAAGGGGCGCGCCGGGTCCTACCCGGCCCGGGATGCGCGCAGGGGCTGGGCTGGGCTGGCCGGGCTGGGGGTGCCCTCCTGCAAGGTTCCCACCCACAGCCCCCGAGCTCTGGCTCGGGCCGCAAATCCGGAGGACGGCGGCCTGGCAGATTTATGACTTGGCCGCACATGCGGCTCCTCCCCCGGGAAGGCTGGGCTGGAGCCCAAAGGCCGGGATTGAAAAGGTCCGCATGGTCCTTGCACACTCAGATCCCAAGTGTTCTGCGCCCTGAGTCGAGGTATCCACCCAGGCTTCGGAGTCATTGGAAGGGAAAGATCTTGGAGTTTTAAGAGAAAGGGACATGCGTTTTTCATCGTAAGATTAGGCGCCTGAGGGAAAGAAATCCACCTCATTCTTCCCTTGGTTGGGGGTGTGTTTGTACCAAAAGACAGATCCAGAGGGAGAAGGAAAGCAAGAACCATCACCAGAAGTAGCAACAAAAATACCCAAACACACCCAAGCCAGAACAAAGCCACTCGATCTGGGTTTCCTTTTAAATGTTCTTAAGCCAGGAGCAAATTATCATATAATCCCAGTAATTGGCAGACACAGGCAAAGATCAGAGTAAAATATTTAATCTATTTGAAATAAAACGACTTGGTGCCAACTATTCTCCACATTTTAATGATACAACACATATCAGCAAGTGTTTCTTGGAAAATAACTGGTACTGTAACTCTAAAGATTTCGATTTCTACTCCCAGCTTTTCCACAAAACCAGTTTAGAGATCTTCAGTTAAATCTTTTATTCTCTTGGTTCCTCAGTTTTCTCATATATAAAACTGAGTAATACTTGTTCTTGCCTTCCAGATTTGCTTTGAGAAGCAAATATGATGATGGCTGTGAATACACCTTAATAAAGTGGGAAGCACCATGCAAATTCACTTAAATATTGGTTTTGTAAGGACTACAAAGCTGACTAGGGGGATTGGTTAGAGGGCTAAGTGAGAAAGATAAACCACATTTCCACCCTCAAGTAGCCAACAGCCAACAGTGACACACATACATATTTCAATATATAAAGCAGAACATTATATATTTGAGAAGGGATAAAGATAAGAATTTAGAGGAAAGAGTGAGTTTATTTCTGGCTTAAAGAAATCAGATATGGAAGATTTGTGAAGAGATATTTGAACTAGGATACAGAGAATGTGAACACGCAGAGATGAGTGGTGGAAAGAGGACATGGTACTCCAGGTAGAGTGAACACAGTGTGTAAAGGCACAGAGAGGATGAAGGAATGCACTCCCTGTGATTAAGCTACGAGGGATAGTCTTACACTGAATCCTGGACCATCCCTTTGCTTATAGGGGAGAAGGAGGAAGAAGAGACAGAGTGGTCAGAGAGAAGGGAGACCACAGGTCTATGTGATGGAAGACAGGAATGCAGAATTTTAAGAAAGGCAACAGGATGGAATCTTGCAGAAGGGTTATGAAAGGTTGTGGGGAGGTGGGGTGGACATCTGCTGACCAGACATGTATTCTCATCCTTATTTTGTTAATAGTCACTGGCATTTCTGTGGTGGGAAATCCTCTGCCTGAAGTCTCAGAACACTTGTTTTGGAGAAACTGATGATGAGACACAGGACTAGCTGGATTTCCTAGGCTGACTAAAAATTCCTAAGCCTACTTGGGGAAGGTGATCGCACCTACCTTTAAACACAGGGCTTGTATCTTAGCTCACACCCGACCAGTCAGGTAGTAAAGAGGGCTCACTAAAATACAAATTAGGCTAAAAGCCGGAGGTAAAGAAATAGTCAAATCATATATCGCCTGAGAGCACAGGGGGCGGGGCAATGATCAGGATATAACCCCAGGCATTCCAGCAGGGAGCGGCAACCTCCTTCGGGTCCCCTCCTATTGTATGAGAGCTCTGTTTTCACGCTATTAAATCTGCAACTGACTGCACAGGCTTCTGGTCTGTGTTTGTTACCGCTCCACCTGAGCTTTTGCTCACCGTCCACCACTGCTGTTTGCTGCCATCTCAGACCCACCGCTGACTTCCACCCCTCCGGATCCAGCACGGTGTCCGCTGCGCTCCTGATCCAGCGAGGTGCCCATTGCTGCTTAGCTCAGGCTGGAGACTCACCATTGTTCCTGCATGGCTAAGTGCCCGGGTTTGTCCTAATCGAGCGGAACACTAGTCGTTAGGTTCCATGGTTCTCTTCCGTGTCCCATGTTTTCTAATAGAGCTATAACACTCACTGCGTGGCTGAAGGTTCCATTCTTTGGACTCTATGAGGCCAAGAATCCCAGGTCAGAGAACAAAAGGCTTGCCGCCATCTTGGGAGCGGCCCACCACCATCTTGGGAGCTCTGAGAACAAAGACCCACCCATAACAATGGGACCTCTAGCTCTGCGACTGAGCTCTCACCTAGACTCTTCCAATCAAGGCAGGGAATCCTCAAGCCACAGTGATGATACAGGGATGGGCACACGCTCCAAGCTGACTTCTCATGCCCACGAAGTGAGTGCAGATCCCAAGACTTCTTATTTTTAGGTTGAGCAGACAAGAGGCTTGTTCTTTCCTCATGGACTTGAATCCTAGGGAGTGTAAACAAGGGGCTTCTGGGAGCCTTCTAGACAACACAGAGAAATAGCCCTTCTGTGAACAGAGCCAACCTCAAGAACAGGAAGGAGAGATGGAGAGAGGCTGGCTTCTCATGACACTGAGTTCCTGAATCCCACCATGCCTAAAGCCCCCTCCCCTAGACTTTCCACTTTTTGCTTAAGCTGATTTGAGTCTTTTGTCACTTGCAGGTTCCACTGACAGACACTGGGAAGATACCTTCTTCATGTTTCGAGACAAGGTGGTCACATGTGACCTCAGAGATGGCATTTTCAATAGCGGAATGTGAGGTATTATTATTGCCAAATCTCCTAAAGCTTCAGCTTACACAAACCTCAAAATAATTAGAAATTAGAAAGCATCAATAATTTAAAGTTCCATAGATTTGGCTGTCAAGCCAGGAACAAGAAACTCAAGGAGGTTATGCAATTATTGTCAAGGGACCTTTGTGTAAGGGTGAAAGGGGTAATTATAAACATAATGAAATTTCTACAAGCTGTACAAGTAAGCCCCACCTTAGGAAAATAAGATTGGATGTCAGTGCAGTTGTGCCATCCTTTCTGAAACTGTCCAGATTAATGATTTCAAAGGTTTCTTTTATCTTAGACAGTTTACATCATGAAATGCCCTGTAACATAACACAAAACAAACTTCCCACATTTAATTAACTCAAACTTTCATCAGAAAAGGGGGATTGTAGAATGCCACCGAAGCAGGAGGAAATGGCTCACTGAGATTCACTGACAGCAATAAAAGAGAGGTAGTTTTAGGGAGATATGTTAACTCACAGAACAGAAGGGACTTTGCCCCTTTCTGGCCATCATTCCCACACACTAGCTTGCAGGGCAGGTGGCTGAGCCTGGACAAACCTGTTCAGTGGGGGAAACTTGTTCTCAGCACACACTCACCTTCATTTTCTTTGTCCTACCGTACCTCCTCCTTACCCAGACACTCCAGGCCCTCCATGGGCAGTAAACAAGAATCAGGGGACACAATGTTGGCATTGGGATAAAGGTGGGATGCAGAGCTCCTGCTGTTCTTCATTTTTGTTGCTGGGGAGAGAGTCAGTTGCATTGATGAACATATCAAGGATGTCTGAGAATACATTACTCCTCAAAGGAATCATTTTAAAGAAGCATTTTACATGACGGTTACAAAGACTGTCAATGCTTAACCCATGAAAACACATCTATCTGGAAGTGTAGGTGAGGGTGATTTGGCAAGAAGAGCCTCCCATCCGTTCTTGATGGTCTACAGGAGAGAAAGCCTGGAGAAGCAAG
Source organism: Theropithecus gelada (assembly GCF_003255815.1). Lineage (NCBI taxonomy): Eukaryota > Metazoa > Chordata > Mammalia > Primates > Cercopithecidae > Theropithecus > Theropithecus gelada. The sequence continues at coordinate 106,722,497 of NC_037676.1, forward strand.
CAGGCTTCTCCTTCACTGAATGGTTGAGATTTTGAGAAACAAGTCCACCAGGGTCAGTTGTATTTCAGTCTTTGACTATCCTGGAGGTGCCAAGTTTGCTTTCTCTTTGCTCCTGACCCTATCCACTCCTACTACAGGCTCTTGTGAGCTAGGAGAGGTTTTTAGGCTGTTGTTTCCACCGAATGGAAGAGTCCTCTGGGGCACAGGGAAGGAATGGTGAGGGTGGATGAGTGAGACTGAGCAAGGAGAGTTGGGCATCTCAAAGCAGTGCACATGCACCAGCATCTGTGGAAACTCCAGTTCCCTGGACCACTGAGGGATAGAATTCCCTGGCAGGGTAATGTATTTATACTTGAATCAGTGATGAAAGTGGGAGTTGGGAAAGGTAGATGGCATGGAAAGGGTGGAAGAAAATTTAATGAGGAAATAGTAATCTAATCTAATAGTAATCTGATGCTTCTGCAGAGAGCTTGGTCAAGTCACTTAACAGCTCAGGGTCTCTGCCTCCTCCACAGCTAGGTTGGCAAAAGCTTGTAAGACCCACCCTTCCCACTTTTATAATTTTACAATTCTCTGAATGGAGAGTGCCTGGTATAGTCTTAGAATCACACTCTTCCCAGATTCAGATGAGTGAATTGGGAACCAAGGAAAACTTGCCTTCTAGATTCACAACTATTTTATTCCTGGTCCTTCCACTGGGGCCAAGTGAATCCCCTTGGAAAGGAGCTACATGGAGTGTAAAACCTACAGTCCTGGGGATGGGGCGGTGATGCTTGGTGGGACTGGTTTTAAAGTCCTCATACTGAAGAGCAGGTATGACATTTTAATCACTGCTTTAACACGCACGATAGGCAGGGATGGTCTCCCCTGACTCTGGGGGGCCGTGGAGAGAGCTGGCCCACTACACAACTCCAGCGGATACTGTCCCTGAAGCACCACTCCTGGGCAGAAGGAGAAAAGAGGTAATCCACATAACAGTACCAGTGACAGTAGCTGAGATTTGTCCATTACTAACATCAAGTTAGTACTGGGCCAAGTTTTTTCATATGCATTATTTTACTTAATCCTCAGAATTCTTTGAGCTAAGTACTGTTTTACCTTTAACAGATGAGCCTTTTCAGGTCAAACGATTTGCCCAAGATCACATGGCAGTCAATGTTGGAGGCAAGGCTTTCCTTCTGGAAGCTGTAATTTACCCATTATGCAACTCCACGCTCCAAAGCCGCGTCCAAATCCTGGCTACACCCGGGCCTCAGATTAAGTATGTGAATCAATGATGATCCCAGAATGAAATCTGACATCGTGGACATTACCTTCAGACCTTGCTCACTTCTGTCTGCTGCTTCCAGGCTGGTTCATTCAGTCATCTCAATATTGTATAGCCAGTCGATGTGTTCGCTCAGGTGATCAGTGTCATCAGTGTTCAAAAAACCTATAGTTTATAACTTTATAACTGTAGTTTGTAACTTTATAACTGTAGTTATAAAGCAGTCCTTTTGTAATAAATTAACAAATTTGGTGGGAGCAGATTCAACACACTAACATTGAACTGCCTGGGGGAAGAACTTTCGGATATGCTATTGTGTAACTCCAAGAAATTCAAGGAATTACTTATTCAAAAGTTCCTATTTCCAATATTGTCTGGTATTACATGGTGGTGGTGTTTTTTGGTTGTTTGCTTGTTTTTTGTTAAAGATATTCTGATGCTAAACAGGCAGTTTCAAGGATATCCTGGAGAAGCTGGCTCTTACAGTGTACAGTGAGTCCTCCCTAATCCTCAGGGGACACACTGTGGATAGTATGAAACTGCAGATAGTCCCAAACTCGATTGCCATCAACTGGAACACGTTTCTTTTCATATCTTCCACAAACTTAACGCCTCTTCCATCTTAACTAAGCACTCGTCCACCACACACCATGGCGGTAACTCTTGTAGTCTGAGGAGCAACAGCAAAACTAGCACTAATTTCTTTTTTCCTTGTTCACAATTTCATGCATAGAAGTTTTGTTCTCACCGTAGATCTCAGCAACCTCAGTATATGATTTTTTCTCTTTCCTTATTAAGTGGAGAACTTTTACCATTTCACTTAAAGAAAACACTTTTCTGCTTCTCTTTAGTGTATCAGAATTGCCGGCATCACTATTCTTGTGCTTTGGGGCCAGTATGAAGTAAAATAATGGTGACTTGAACACGAGCACTACGATATTGGAACAGCCAGTCTGATAACTGAAATGGCTACTGAGTGACTAGTGGGTGGGGAACCTCTACAGCGTGGGTATGCTAGACAAAGGGAGGAGTCCCGTTTTCAGACCCAGGTTAACTGTGGGCAACGAAACCTTGGAAAGTGAAATCAGGGATAAGTGGGAGGACTAAGTATATTAGTTTTATGGCTGCTGTAACAATTTATCACAAACTTGGTGGCTGGAAAGAACACAGACTTATTTGCTTACATTGATGGATGCCAGAAGTTCAAAATTAGCTTCAGTGGGCTAAAGTCAAGGTGTTAGCAGGGCCGATTCCTTCTGGAGGCTCTGAATGGAAGAATCTGTTTCCTTGGCTCTTCCAGCTGTTGGTGGCTGCTGGCATTTATTGGCGGTGGCCACATCGCTTCATTCTTCCATAATCACATAACGGATGCTTCTGTAATCATATTGTCTTCTCTTCTGTGTCAAATCTCCCTCAATCTCCTTCTTCTAAGGATGCATGTAATTGCATTTAGGGCCCACCTGGATAATCCAGGATAATCTCTCTATTTAAAAAATCCTTATCTTAATCACATCTTGGAAGTCCCTTTTGCCATATAAGGCAACATTCACAGGTTCCAGGGATTAGGATCTGGATATATTTGGGGGCTATAATTTAGCCTATCATGGTGCCTAACATTGTTCCCCTTGAACAAAAGGATTCTGCCTTCTTAAGAAATGACAAAGAAACACCAGGCTCTGCTCAAAAGTTTGTCCACCCATCCTGCCAACAGCACTCACTTGTACCCACAGAAACCCTCCTACTCCTTTAACTCACTCATATTGTGTCATAATTTCCAAGTTATTTTGAGTTTTTTAGCAAAATATATTCCAGTAATATAATAAACTTTAGGGGAATAATGAAAGTGTTCCTTTGATTAGAAAAAATATAATAAAGCAAAATAAAATTAGTAAATAGGCTTGTACTTGGGAGCCAGACTGATCTGGAAGTGAACTCTGACTTCATTATCTGTTATCTGTGATTTTTTTTTTTTTTTGAGACGGAGTCTCGCTCTGTCGCCCAGGCTGGAGTGCAGTGGCCGGATCTCAGCTCACTGCAAGCTCCGCCTCCCGGGTTCCCGCCATTCTCCTGCCTCAGCCTCCCAAGTAGCTGGGACTACAGGCGCCCGCCACCTCGCCCGGCTAGTTTTTTGTATTTTTTTAGTAGAGACGGGGTTTCACTGTGTTAGCCAGGATGGTCTTGATCTCCTGACCTCGTGATCCGCCCGTCTCGGCCTCCCAAAGTGCTGGGATTACAGGCTTGAGCCGCCGCACCTGGCCATCTGTGATTCTTTGATAAGTTTCTTAACTACTCTTAAGCTCTTGTTTTCCCCCTATTGGTGCTTCCCATCCACAGGGTGGTTGTAAACTTTAAAAGAGATATTCATTTAAAGCCCACAGCACAGTGCTTGCTATATATTATTAGCAAAACCAACTATGTTACTCCCATATTTCAGCAACTTCCTTTTCATTAGTAGTTATAACTTTTAAATATGAGATACACAAGCTTATGAAATGCTTCTTCTGATCTTGAGAATTAAGAAGCAAGATTATTTAACATTAACGAAATACTTGGAATTTTGCTACATAGATCAAACAGAGTTTGAATATTATATATTCTACTTTTTAATAAAAATAGACTAAAATACATGGAGTAAAAGTCATCTTTAAGAAGCATAGAGTTCTATGAATCTTGACAAAAAAAAATTATGTAACCACCACCATAATTAAGGTAGAGAACATTTCCATGACCCCAAAATAGTTTCTTTGTGCCCTGCTTAGTCAATCCTCTCCCCCACAAATCCTGGTCCCTGGCAACTAACTACACATCTATTATTTGTATTTTATTTTGTTTAAAAAGAAAATTTAACCTTAGACTTGGATATAAAGCAAGCTGCGGGATATCTGCAGATGAAGAGATCACCTACTTTGGTTTTAAATGTTGTCTGCGAGTTGGCAGCACTGTTTCTGTCTCCTACATATAAAACAAAAATTCTCAATGACGTCAAGGTCTAAAGTGCAAGGTGCACCTCACTGGGATTCACTGCAACTTTTTCAGGAGCCCTGGGAGGCCCTAGGCCAGAATCACAGCTAGGGCTGGAGCAGGGAGAGCAGGCACTGTTCCAGAACCCTCACAACACTGCGTTTAAGTTATGTAGACAAGACGCTGGTGAGGCTCTGATGACCCAGATGTTGGAGGAATTGGTGTAAGCAAGACTTTGAGATACAGAGAGAGGCAGTCATGGTGTGCCCCTTTTTACCTGCACTTCTTCCCACTCTCCTTGAAGTTAGAACGTTTCTACCTCTGCATCACTGTCTATGCAATTTCATTTCACTACACTTGTGTTTCTCGAATATAAATGGAAGGTAATGGAGTTACCTTCCTTTTTCATGAAAAACGTGATTGACATTATACAAATACTTCTTGAGAGGAAATTATTTTTGCTGTAAGAGATATTCATTTAGAACCATACATGGGAAACACGGTAAATATGTTGTTGCGGGTCGAGAATAACACCTGACTGCCCACCTGTTACATAACCATGTACTTTAGGGCACTAATCAGTGAACTTCTGGGAAACAAAACTATATCATATATTTTTGTATGGTAAAACAGCAGTGCAAAAAGAGTAATTCACTAACTTTTCATTTTTGCCTTATCAACATTCCAATATGGGGCTCTGTGATGGGATTTTAGCATTTGGTCTGTATTAATAAGGACACAGATCAGATTTTTCTCTTATTCCTTTTTTTTTTTTTGAGACAGAGTCTCACTGTGTCTCCCAGGCTGGAGTGCAGGCTCACTGCAGCCTCAACCTCTCAGGTTCAAGAGATCCTCCCACCTTAGCCTCCCGAGTAGCAGGGACTACAGGTGTGTGCCACCACCTTCATTCAATTTTTAAATTATTTGTATAGGCGAGGTTTCCCTATGTTGCCCAGGCTGTCTTGAAATCCTGGGCTCAAGTGATTCTCTGACCTCAGCCTCCCAAAGTGCTGGGATTACAGGTGTAAGCCACTGCGCTTGGCCCAAGAGTCTTTTTTTAAACTCCTTTGGAACTTCAAACGCAGCTTTAGTATCATTCACTTTTCATTTCAAGAAAGTTCAACTGAGTGATAGAAAAAACAAGTTATTCAACAAATTGTGTTGCAAAATACGTAAGGGTAAGGCTGGAATAAACCACTAGATGGCTTCATGAAAAGACTATTTCTTTGGCTTGTTCAGCAACTTGTCATCAACAAAGTGTCACTACTGATGATTTTGCATCTATATGGACATATAGTTATTACCCTTTCTTCAAAATTGGAAAGGAAAGTAGCTTCTTTGGTCCCTTTGAATATGACTGCTGCATCCTTTTGTGCACACTAAGTTGTGAGTCCAGTTTTATAAAAGTGTAAGTTTTTAGATTTATACAATGTATTCTTCACATCAAGCAAAATTTTCACATCATGAGTAAAAGAAAATACAGATCGAGCATATAATTAACTTCAAAAAAGGTTTACTAATGGGAGTTCCTCAAGTAATAAGCTTCCATCTTATATTTCCAATATTATGTAGTTCACATACACTTGATTTACATATTCCTATTCAGGCATTTAACTCTCACATCGATTATACCTGAATACATTGATTATACCTGATGTATGCAGACTTGAACATTTGGGGAAATATCAAAATGTTAGTGACACATACAATAAGGAAATAACCACCTTTATTTAGAGATAGAGAAAGAGAAAGAATAACGTTAGTCCATCAGTCTCTAACTATGAAATATCTTTAAAATTCTTCTTTCATTCCTCCATCCCACATTTTCCCCCCTTTCCTTAACATCTATTTATTCCTATCTACATTTCCCTCTGGGAAAAGATTATGGTACATAGGGAATTTGCATAAATGACTTTTTAAAAATAAGGCATTTTTATTCTTATAAAAGAATAAAATCTTTTTCTTATAAAAAGATTATTCTTATAAAGTCTTATTCTTATAAAAAAGTATTTCATGGGAACAAGAAAAAATATAAATTAGAAATGAAGTGACAATGCATAATTACTACAGGCAATAATTCTTCATTTATTTTAGTTCAAGTCAAGCAGTCTTCAAGGGGAAAGAAACTTTCAGGGCCATAGCTTTGTGCTTGGAGCTAAATGGGCTTGGGCTTTAAGAGAAAAGCAAAAAGTTAAATGCAGTTTAACTTTTTTCTTCCAGTTGGCAGAAATAATTCAGTGTTTTAAATAATATTCATATTTGTTTTGAATATTGTCTTATCACTAGTGCCAGAACCTGTCTTGCCCCTAATATTTGCAGTGCTCAGGGCAAGAATATGCATGGCAAACACTTGTCCCTTTTCTTCCTATCCCAGGCCCCTGTCCTGCACTGTAAGAGGCCTTGTGCTCGTGCATGTGGACACTGCAGCCCACCTGGCCACAGTCCGTCCACAGCTCCTTACTCCCCTGGTGCCTGGGATATTCATGCTAGCAGCTCCATCTAGCCCCAGGACGATAGATCCCAGGAAGACACCAGGGAGGTCCCACATGTGGACTTAGGACATTTGGATGGGAAAATCTGGGATTCTGGGTACCAAGAGTGTGGTCTAGAAGTGGAGGGAGAAAGAGCAGCACTCATGTCCCCATAACTCTGTGAATTCCTTGCCTCTTAGGGAGGCATGTGGTGCAGAGAGCCAGGGAGGGGTGCTGTCAAGCAGGCCTGCGGTGCTTGAGGTCAAGAGTAGTACTCATCAGAACAATGCCTGGCATGTAGCATTCCCCCATCAATGTTCATGGAATAGTCAGTTATTGAATTTGAACATGCTTGGCACTGGACTATACAGCCTTTTGCATAAATGATTTTATCACTACAGAAACTCCATGAGGTAGGAAATATTACCTCAATCTTACAGATGTACAAGCTATGGCTCAGAGAGGTTAAGTGCCAAAGTAAATTACTTTGATCAGATTTTAATGTCAATGGTACCTACAACCACTACACTCACTACGTTATGGGTGTTTTTTTTTTTTTTGAAATGCAGTTTAGCTCTTGTTGCCCAGGCTGGAGTGCAATGGCACAATCTCTGCTCGCCGCAAACTCTGCCTTGTGGGTTCAAGTGATTCTCCTGCCTCAGGCTCCCGAGTAGCTGGGATTACAGGCATGCGCCACCATGCCCGGCTATTTTGTATTTTTAGTAGAGATGGGGTTTCTCTATGTTGGTCAGGCTGGTCTGGAACTCCCGAGCTCAGGTGATCTACCTGCCTCGGCCTCCCAAAGTGCTGGGATTACAGGCGTGAGCCAGCTAGCTCAGCCCTATTTTTTTTTTTTTTTTGAGGCGGAGTCTTGCTCTGTTGTCCAGGCTGGAGTGCAGTGGCGCGATCTCGGCTCACTGCAAGCTCCGCCTCCCGGGTTCACGCCATTCTCCTGCCTAAGCCTCCTGAGTAGCTGGGACTAAAGGCATCTGCCACCACGTCTGGCTAATTTTTTTTTTATTTTTAGTAGAGACGAGATTTCACCATGTTAGCCAGGATGGTCTTGATCTCCTGACCTTGTGATCCTCCTGCCTCGGCCTCCCAAAGTGCTGGGATTACAGGCATGAGCCACCGCGCCAGGCCAGCCCTAGGAATGGCAGATGAATGGTATTTTCTGCAACTCTATTTATTTATTTATTTATTTTTGAGACAGAGTCTGCAGTGATCTTGGCTCACTGCAACCTCCGCCTCCCGGGTTTAAGCAATTCTTTTGCCTCAGCCTCCCAGGTAGCTGGGACTACAGGCGCATGCCACCACACCCAGCTAATTTTTGTATTTTTAGTAGAGACAGGGTTTTGCCATGTTGGCCGGGCTGGTCTCGAACTCCTGACCTCAGGTGATCCACTCAGCTTGGCCTCCCAAAGTGCTGAGATTATAGGCGTGAGCCACCATGCCTGGCCGGTATTTTTGTAACTTTAGTTTCATAAAGCAACTACTTGTTTCCTGCAGAATAAGCAAGGTTATTTATGGTGGAATAGCTAGATCTAATTCTAAAAGCAAACAGAAAAAAAGGGATATTATTTGTATTTTTGTTCTCTGATCTTTTAAACACAGCTTTATTGAGCTATAATTTACATACCATAAAGCTGACCCATTTAGGGTGTACAATTTAATGGGTTTTAGTACATTTACAGAGTTTTACAACATTCATTTGATCTAATTTTAGAACATTTTCATCATATCAAAAATAAACCTTGTATCCGTTGGCCAAGACAGCATTAGTATTCCCCTCAGGTAGACTAGCCTATAGACAAGTTCCTTCCTGATTACAGGTCCCTCACCTCCCTTTTCTTAGAGCATTTACTTTAGAAAACTTGTCATTGAAAATTCTTTGCCCCTTTGAAATGAAGATAGATCCTCTTCCAGCTTCATGCCAGTTTAATAACCCAAGTATCTCTTTCTCAAGGACCTGGAGTCATTCCTTCAAATGTAATCAAGTTAGCTTGTGCCCCTGTCTCCCAGTCTCTGTGGAAGGGTAGGAGCCTAACTTCCCTAAGTACAAATTAGCAAGCATAATTGGCCTAATTACACTGACCAACCTCCCCTTCTACGTCCTCCAGGACTTTTCCACTAGCTCACCTTAGCACTTCCAAACCTGCTCACCTTTTGTTTCAGCAGACTTGAGTTTGATCTCTCCCCTTATGGTAATAGTCTTAGAAAAGTCTTCCTTGCCTGTTTTAACTGTGTAGCAGTTTTCCTCTGACATCCACCTCCTTCCAAATTCCTTTCGCCTTCCTCTAGCCCTGAGCAACTATTGATCTACTTTTTGTCTCCATAGATTTGCCTCTTCTGAACATTTCATATAAATGGGATTATATAATTTGTGTTTTTTTGTAACTGGCTTTTTTCATGTAGAGTGTTTTTGAAGTTCATCATGTATCAGCACTTCAGCACAGGATTCCTTTTTGTTGCCAAATAATATTCCATTGCATGAATGTATCACGTTTTGTTTGTTCATTTATCAGGTGATGGCCATTTGCCTTGTTTCCACTTTTCAACGCTCATGAATAAGGCTGTCATGAACGTTTGTGCACAAGTTTTTGTGTGGATACGTTTTTATTTCTCTTGGGTATATACCTGGGAGTGGGATTTCTGGGTCTTATGGTAAGTCTACATTTAGCTTTTGAGACACTGCCAGACTGTTTTCAGAGGAGCTGCACGGTTTTACATTCCTGCCAGCAGTGGATGAGGGTTCCAGTTTCTCCACATCCTCACCAACACTTGTTATTCCCTGTCTTTTTTATTACAGCCATCCTAGTAATTGCAAAGTGGTTGTTTTCTAATATTTTTATATTTTTTGTAAAGCAAATATTATTCCAAAATAAAACATAAACCCTTACAATGAGACTATAACATTTAAAATAGAAAATTAAATCCCTCAATTATTCTATAAGTGAAATACAATAAAGAATTAGTTCAACTTCCAAGAGCTATACTGCTTCCAATCCCAATGATGGAGGTAGTTATTGATGCTTCTTCTGCTGCTATTTGTGTGGGTAAGAACACCCATCCCATATTTGTTCTGGGGATTAGAAACAAAACACATAAGGCATCTAGCATGAGGGTTGGTATTCAGGAAGTACCAATAAATGATTATGTTTATTCAAAAGCAAGGAATTGGTTACAAGCAGTTGCTTTGCACACTTGAGTAACAACTCTTTTAATTAAAACAATTTTTTTAGAGACAAGGCTTTGCTCTGTCGCCCAGGCTGGAGTGCAAGGATGCTATCGTAGCTTACTGCCGCCTAGACTTCCTGGGCTCAATCGATCCTCCCACCTCAGCCTCCCAAGTAGCTGGGATTAAAGGCACTTGCTATTATGCCTGCTTAGCTAATTTATTTTATTTTATTTTATACATATCTCACTGTGTTGCTCATGTTGGTCTCAAACTCCTGGCCTCAAGCAATCCTCCCTCTTCGGCCTCAGCCTCTCAATGTGTTGGGATTACAGGTGTGAGCCACCAAGGCCAGCCTTTGACTAATTACTCTAATGGCAACATGAGATAGAGAAATGGAAATTAGGTTATATGGTAAAATCTCAGTAAAAAATGTCAATGTGCAAAGTACCACCAAAGGAAATAGGAACAGGATGCAGCTAAAACTCACAAAATGAAAATCCCCCCATGGATAAGGGGGGATACCTGTCAAGACCCCCAGTGGATGCCTAAACTGAGGCTAGTACCAAACCCTATACATACTATGCATAAACTTTTTTCCTTCTTCACAATTTCACACATAGATTTGTTCTTATCATAGACCTTAGCAACCTCAGCCTACAATTTTTTTTCTTTCATTATTAAGTGGAGAACTTCCAATGTTTAACTTAAAGAACACATTTTCCGGCTTCTCTTTGGCATATCCAACTAGCCAACATCATTACTCTCGTGTTTTGGGGTCAATAGGAATAGTAAAATAAAAGTGAATTGAATTCAAGCACTGTGATACCACAACAATTGATCTGATAACCAAGACTACTATTAAGTGACCAGGGGCATGCAATGTCTACAGTGTGGAGAAGCTGGACAAAGGGAGGATTCACATCCCGCATGGAATGAAGCTGGATGGCATGAGATGTCATCACGCTACTCAGAACAGCACACAATTTCAACCTTATGAATTATCGACTTCTGGAATTTTCCATTTAATATTTTCAGACCAAGCTTGACTGTGGGTAACTGAAACCACAGAAAGTGAAACCTCGGACAAGGTGGGGACTGTTGTACAAAATTTATATTTAAGGTAACTCAGACTTTGGAAAACTAAATCTACAAGGGATTTCCAGGGTCACTTGAAATCAGAGCTCAGTAGTAATATAGAAATATCTTAAAAAGCTGCTCCCATTGTAATGCAATTGAGAATATTCCATTGAATATTGTTAATATGTTGCTTTTTATCATAATTTGTAATTATTACGAGCTCAACATATGTTACTAAGTCCACAGGAAGTAGCCACGTCTTTTCTGTTCTGGGGCTCCGTGGAAGTTCTTCATTTTGGCTTCTGTAAATAATAAAACGGAGTGTGCCAAGACATCACTCTACCTTCGTTTAGTGAATTTAGTTTTTCATTGAGATATAGCCACAAGTTGCCCTGTAACCAAGAAAACAGGACAGTGGCTATTATAAGAAACCTGCTCTTTCAGAAAACTCTAGTAATACACAAAATGCTTAATACATGGTATAGGGGAGCTCTTTTAAAAGACTTTTATTTTGGAAAGTGAATCTATGATATGACAATTAAAATTTGTTTTCAATCTCTTATGTAAAGCTCCAGGAAAGGCTTCTGTATAATTTGTTTCTTGCTTTTTTAAAAATTTGATCTTTTCACTAGTAACCCTTAAGGGTAGGTGTGATCCCATATGAGACAAGACAATCCAGTGATTTATTCAGTTACAAAACTCTTTAGTAGTGGACACAGAATTCAAATGGTGATGTGCCTGATTCCAAAGCCCATACTTTTCCATCTCACTGTACTCTATTACTTCTCCTTAGTAAAGCTTCCAAGTTACTTTTTGGGGGATATTAAGCTTTTTGGGGTTTGAGCTTCCTTCCAACATATGGAAAAACCTGCCCTAATTGACACCTCAGTATCCTTACTGGAAAACACTCTAAGCAAATTCTCATTTCATTCTCAGTAAACCAGGTGTGTCCTAGGTAGGCAGAAGGCGACTTGGTCCTGTGATGTTCTAACACTAGTTTTCAAATTGTATTAATCCTTAAAACCCTTTGTTCAAATGAAATCTTGCAGGGAAGTCCAACATATAAATAGAATTGCTGTTAGGAGAACACAAGGATGAGGAGCTTATTGAGATAACCCATCAACTGGAGCTACATTGACAGAGCACCCACATTCATTGAACTCATTGATTGAGCTCCATTGACACATGCCTCCTCATCACTGTTCTGCTGCATTCACATCATCTCATTTAATCCTCTACTCCACCGTTACTATTCCTAATTTAAGAACCAGTAGATTGGTTAAGAAGGTTACTCCATGGGTAATTGAGAAGCCTACCAGTTTCTTAAATACATACAGGTTTATTTTTTTCATGGAACTAGAAGTCCAGAGATAGCCAGGCCAAGATTGATGCAATTGCTCAGTGAAATCAGGCTTTTTCTCTTCCTTTTCCATCACCCTTAAAATGAGGCTTTTCTTTTCATGGATACTGGGTATGCAATTAGCAGTGTCTGCTACAAGGTAACTACGTGATCTGAGAAACATTCGGATCTAGGAGTTCTGTAAAGACCTCGCTTTAGTTCCCTGTCACTAAGGTAACTTCCTTGGGCTGCCTGAACTCTGCAGGATCCTTTCATCTGTGTCTGCTTGGTCTTGGAATTCTATTAACTTATCACAAGGGGGCTATTATCCTTTCTTCTCCCCTGCTCTCTTATTGACCTTTGTTCTGCGTTGCAGTTCACTTTCATGATCCCAGGAATAAGCACACATAAGAAATGGAAAATGATCTGTTTCCATTTCTCTTCAGAAACCACTATTATTTTAGAACTTTTCATGTACAATAGCTTATTTAAATGTATGCTTCAGAGATTTTGAGACAGATTCTCGCTGTGTCACCCAGGCTGGAGTGCAGTGGTGTGATCTCGGATCACTGCAACCTCCACCTCCTGGGTTCAAGCAATCCTCCCACCTCAGCCTCCCAAGTAGCTGGGATTACAGGCATGTACCACCACACCTGGCTAATTTTTGTATTCTTAATAGAGACAGGGTTTCACCATGTTGGCCAGGCTGGTCTTAAACTCCTGACCTCAGGTGATCTGCCCACCTGGCCTGTCAAAGTGCTGGGATTACAGGCATGAGCCACCGTAAGATGTTTTAACATTTAAACAATGACAATAATAGCAAACAGTTACACAGCACCTACTATGAGCCAAGAGCTGCTATATATATATTACAATGCTGTTCCAAGAGCATTATGTATATTAATTTGTTTGATCTTCCAGTAGCCCTATTATCCCCATTTTACAGATGAAGAATGGAAGTACAGGGTGATTAAGTGACTTCCTGAAGGGCACATGCCAATAAGGAGTTGGACAGAAATTAGAATCCAGGCAATCTGACTCCAGACTTTTACCCACTATACTGTTGCCTCTAAGCAATTTAAAAATAAAAATTTTATAGGTTATAACATGTTGAAATATTAATACAAATTATTTTAAATGTGGAGAAATAACTGCTAATCTTTAAATTTTACCAACTGCCTAAATATGTTTATTTAAAATTGCATCAGTGCTGTGATTTCTGACTGAACATGCTAAGGCAAGTTGTTTTATCCTTGTATTTGTAATAAACAGATATGAGATACACATACATGCCTGACATGACAGTGGAGGTGAGTTAATATTATATCCTTTTAGCAAATAAATTTCTAAGGCTGTAAAACTTTTTCTACGTAAAATATTAATAATGGCAACTTAATGTTTCTTGCTATGTATTAGGTACTGTGTTGGGGTAAAGATGGCATGACTTATCTGCTATTCCTTTTATTTAGAGGTGAGTCTATTTCTTTTCCTACTGAATCTGGGTTGGCCAGTGATTTGATAAATAGAATATGGCAGAAGTATTACGTTGGTGCAAAAGTAATTGCCGGTTTTGCCATTGAAAGTAATGGTAAAACTCGCAATTACTTTTGCATCAACCTAATAACATTCTAGGATGTCTGAGACTCGGTCACAAGAGCCTTGCAGCTTCTGCAGAGGTGTACTGAAACATTCATTCTTGGGTCCAGCTTCCATGCACTAAGGAAACAGAAGCAGCCTTGAGGAGACTCTTATGAAGAGGATCCCAGGCTCCTGGCTGAGCACCCAGCCAACAGGCAGCACAAACCTGCCAGCCATTCAGGTGAGCTCTTTGGGGAATATATTCTCCAACTCCAGCAGAGGCCAAGAGGAGCAGAATCAGCCAATACCACTGAGCTCTGCCCACAGTGATCTGTGAGAAAACAGAATGATTGGCCGGGCGCGGTGGCTCAAGCCTGTAATCCCAGCACTTTGGGAGGCCGAGACGGGCGGATCACGAGGTCAGGAGATCGAGACCATCCTGGCTAACACGGTGAAACCCCGTCTCTACTAAAAAAAATACAAAAAACTAGCCGGGCGAGGTGGCGGGCACCTGTAGTCCCAGCTACTCGGGAGGCTGAGGCAGGAGAATGGCGTAAACCCAGGAGGCGGAGCTTGCAGTGAGCTGAGATCCGGCCACTGCACTCCAGCCTGGGCCACAGAGCGAGACTCCGTCTCAAAAAAAAAAAAAAAAAAAAAAGAAAACAGAATGATTGTAGTTGCTTTCAGCACAAAGTTTGGGGGTAGTTTTTTATGCAGCAATAGATGGACAGAACAAGTGCTGAGGCCTTTACAAATGTTATCTTTATTCCTCACAATGATCTTATGAAGAAGCTATTATCCTTACCTCCGGATGACAAAGCTGAGGCTCAGTGAGTTGGCATAATAATCCAGGTCTGTCAACTCCAACTTGATAGATATTTCTCCTGATAAATCTTACTTCACTTTATGATCCATCCTATTCACAGCTGTTGAGTCAGGCATGACTAAGGTTAAATCTTAGTTCTGCCCTTATTGGCTATATGCCCTTGGATAAATAGAACATAAGTTTGTTACTTCACAGGACTGTGACGATTCCAAGGACACATATAAAGAAATTGGCAGGTGATAGGCACTTAATAATGGGCAAATATTATTGCTTTGAAAATTCCTATAATGCAGAAGCAGCTAGTGGTAAAAGGCTCGCAGAATAGCATTTGATGGTGTGAACATGGGATAGACACATTTAGGAGTAGGCATGTGCAGAAATGTCAGAATGGCCTGACTTCTAATAGGAATAAACCTTGTGACATCACATGATGGTAAACCATGTGTGTATACATGGCCTATGTTTACCTGTGTGTATAATATGGGTATATAATAGATTTCTTTGAAGTCTAGAAAATTCCTGACTAAACAGCTATGTCTGTTACTTCCTCATTTTAAGATTCCTTCCAGCTCTAAAATTCTGTGAATTTTACTTAGCCTCCTTTGACTACCTTGAATGTTGATTACCTTAGGAAAAAAATG